>NC_069502.1:870668585-870780372 GCF_027579735.1 Bombina bombina | reverse complement strand
TAGTAACAAGAGCCTTATACAGAGAGATGTTAGTAACAAGAGCCTTATACAGAGAGATGTTAGTAACAAGAGCCTTATACAGAGAGATGTTAGTAACAAGAGCCTTATACAGAGAGATGTTAGTAACAAGAGCCTTATACAGAGAGCTGTTAGTAACAAGAGCCTTATACAGAGAGATGTTAGTAACAAGAGCCTTATACAGAGAGCTGTTAGTAACAGGAGAGGTTTATACAGAGAGATGTTAGTAACAAGAGCCTTATACAGAGAGCTGTTAGTAACAGGAGAGGTTTATACAGAGAGATGTTAGTAACAAGAGCCTTATACAGAGAGATGTTAGTAACAAGAGCCTTATACAGAGAGATGTTAGTAACAGAAGAGCCTTATACAGAGAGATGTTAGTAACAAGAGCCTTATACAGAGAGATGTTAGTAACAAGAGCCTTATACAGAGAGATGTTAGTAACAGGAGAGGTTTATACAGAGAGCTGTTAGTAACAAGAGCCTTATACAGAGAGATGTTAGTAACAGGAGAGGCTTATACAGAGAGATGTTAGTAACAAGAGCCTTATACAGAGAGATGTTAGTAACAGGAGAGCCTTATACAGAGAGATGTTAGTAACAAGAGCCTTATACAGAGAGATGTTAGTAACAGGAGAGCCTTATACAGGGAGCTGTTAGTCACAGGAGCCTTATACAGAGAGCTGTCAGTAACAGGAGAGCCTTATGCAGAGAGATGTCAGTAACAGGAGAGCCTTATACAGAGAGATGTCAGTAACAGGAGAGCTTTATACAGAGAGCTGTCAGTAACAGGAGAGCCTTATACAGAGAGATGTCAGTAACAGGAGAGCTTTATACAGAGAGATGTTAGTAACAGGAGAGCCTTATACAGGGAGCTGTTAGCAACAGGAGCCTTATACAAGGAGCTGTCAGTAACAGGAGAGCCTTATACAGAGAGATGTCAGTAACAGGAGAGCTTAATACAGAGAGCTGTTAGTAACAAGAGCCTTATACAGAGAGATGTTAGTAACAGGAGAGCTTTATACAGAGAGATGTCAGTAACAGGAGAGCCTTATACAGAGAGATGTTAGTAACAGGAGAGCCTTATACAGAGAGATGTTAGTAACAGGAGAGCCTTATACAGAGAGATGTTAGTAACAAGAGCCTTATACAGAGAGATGTTAGTAACAGAAGAGTGTTATACAGAGAGATGTTAGTAACAGAAGAGCCTTATACAGAGAGATGTTAGTAACAGAAGAGGTTTATACAGAGAGATGTTAGTAACAGAAGAGCCTTATACAGAGAGCTGTTAGTAACAGAAGAGGTTTATACAGAGAGATGTTAGTAACAGAAGAGCCTTATACAGAGAGATGTTAGTAACAGAAGAGCCTTATACAGAGAGATGTTAGTAACAGGAGAGTCTTATACAGAGAGATGTTAGTAACAGAAGAGCCTTATACAGAGAGATGTCAGTAACAGAAGAGCCTTATACAGAGAAATGTTAGTAACAGAAGAGCCTTATACAGAGAACTGTCAGTAACAGGAGAGCCTTATACAGAGAGATGTTAGTAACAGGAGAGCCTTATACAGAGAGATGTTAGTAACTTGAGAGCCTTATACAGAGAGATGTTAGTAACAGGAGAGCCTTATACAGAGAGATGTTAGTAACAGAAGAGCCTTATACAGAGAGATGTTAGTAACTTGAGAGCCTTATACAGAGAGATGTTAGTAACAAGAGCCTTATACAGAGAGATGTTAGTAACAGGAGAGCTTTATACAGAGAGGTGTCAGTAACAGAAGAGCCTTATACAGAGAGATGTTAGTAACAGAAGAGCCTTATACAGAGAGATAACAGTAACAGAAGAGCCTTATACAGAGAGATGTTAGTAACAGAAGAGCCTTATACAGAGAGATGTTAGTAACAGGAGAGCCTTATACAGAGAGATGTTAGTAACAGAAGAGCATTATACAGAGAGATGTCAGTAACAGAAGAGCCTTATACAGAGAGATGTTAGTAACAGGAGAGTCTTATACAGAGAGATGTTAGTAACAGAAGAGCCTTATACAGAGAGCTGTTAGTAACAGAAGAGCCTTATACAGAGAGATGTTAGTAACAGAAGAGCCTTATACAGAGAGCTGTTAGTAACAGAAGAGCCTTATACAGAGAGATGTCAGTAACAGAAGAGCCTTATACAGAGAGATGTCAGTAACTGAAGAGCCTTATACAGAGAGATGTCAGTAACAGGAGAGCCTTATACAGAGAGATGTTAGTAACAGAAGAGCCTTATACAGAGAGATGTCAGTAACAGGAGAGCCTTATACAGGGAGCTGTTAGTAACAGGAGAGCCTTATACAGAGAGATGTTAGTAACAGAAGAGCCTTATACAGAGAGATGTTAGTAACAGAAGAGCCTTATACAGAGAGATGTTAGTAACTGAAGAGCCTTATACAGAGAGATGTTAGTAACAGAAGAGCCTTATACAGAGAGATGTTAGTAACAGAAGAGCCTTATACAGAGAGATGTTAGTAACTTGAGAGCCTTATACAGAGAGATGTTAGTAACAAGAGCCTTATACAGAGAGATGTTAGTAACAGCAGAGGTTTATACAGAGAGATGTTAGTAACAGGAGAGCCTTATACAGAGAGGTGCTAGTAACAAGAGCCTTATACAGAGAGATGTTAGTAACAGGAGAGGTTTATACAGAGAGCTGTTAGTAACAAGAGAGCTTTATACAGAGAGGTGCTAGTAACAAGAGCCTTATACAGAGAGATGTTAGTAACAGGAGAGGTTTATACAGAGAGCTGTTAGTAACAGGAGAGCCTTATACAGAGAGGTGCTAGTAACAAGAGCCTTATACAGAGAGATGTTAGTAACAGGAGAGGTTTATACAGAGAGATGTTAGTAACAAGAGCCTTATACAGAGATATGTTAGTAACAAGAGCTTTATACAGAGAGCTGTTAGCAACAAGAGCCTTATACAGAGAGATGTCAGTAACAGAAGAGCCTTATACAGAGAGCTGTTAGTAACAGGAGAGCCTTATACAGAGAGATGTTAGTAACAAGAGCCTTATACAGAGAGATGTTAGTAACAAGAGCGTTATACAGAGAAATGTTAGTAACAGGAGAGCTTTATACAGAGAGCTGTTAGTAACAAGAGCCTTATACAGAGAGATGTTAGTAACAGGAGAGGTTTATACAGAGAGATGTTAGTAACAAGAGCCTTATACAGAGAGATGTTAGTAACAAGAGCCTTATACAGAGAGCTGTTAGTAACAAGAGCCTTATACAGAGAGATGTTAGTAAAAAGAGCCTTATACAGAGAGATGTTAGTAACAAGAGCCTTATACAGAGAGATGTTAGTAACAAGAGCCTTATACAGAGAGCTGTTAGTAACAAGAGCCTTATACAGAGAGATGTTAGTAACAGGAGAGGTTTATACAGAGAGCTGTTAGTAACAAGAGCCTTATACAGAGAGATGTTAGTAACAAGAGCCTTATACAGAGAGATGTTAGTAACAGAAGAGCCTTATACAGAGAGCTGTTAGTAACAAGAGCCTTATACAGAGAGCTGTTAGTAACAAGAGCCTTATACAGAGAGATGTTAGTAACAGGAGAGGTTTATACAGAGAGCTGTTAGTAACAAGAGCCTTATACAGAGAGCTGTTAGTAACAAGAGCCTTATACAGAGAGATATTAGTAACAAGAGCCTTATACAGAGAGATGTTAGTAACAAGAGCCTTATACAGAGAGCTGTTAGTAACAAGAGCCTTATACAGAGAGATGTTAGTAACAGGAGAGGTTTATACAGAGAGCTGTTAGTAACAAGAGCCTTATACAGAGAGATGTTAGTAACAAGAGCCTTATACAGAGAGATGTTAGTAACAGAAGAGCCTTATACAGAGAGCTGTTAGTAACAAGAGCCTTATACAGAGAGATGTCAGTAACAGGAGAGCTTTATACAGAGAGCTGTTAGTAACAAGAGCCTTATACAGAGAGATGTTAGTAACAGGAGAGGTTTATACAGAGAGCTGTTAGTAACAAGAGCCTTATACAGAGAGCTGTTAGTAACAAGAGCCTTATACAGAGAGATGTTGGTAACAGAAGAGGTTTATACAGAGAGCTGTTAGTAACAGGAGAGCTTTATACAGAGAGCTGTTAGTAACAGGAGAGCCTTATACAGAGAGATGTTAGTAACAAGAGCTTTATACAGAGAGCTGTTAGTAACAAGAGCCTTATACAGAGAGATGTTAGTAACAAGAGCCTTATACAGAGAGCTGTTAGTAACAAGAGCCTTATACAGAGAGATGTTAGTAACAAGAGCCTTATACAGAGAGATGTTAGTAACAAGAGCCTTATACAGAGAGATGTTAGTAACAAGAGCCTTATACAGAGAGCTGTTAGTAACAAGAGCCTTATACAGAGAGATGTTAGTAACAAGAGCCTTATACAGAGAGATGTTAGTAACAGGAGAGGTTTATACAGAGAGCTGTTAGTAACAAGAGCCTTATACAGAGAGATGTTAGTAACAAGAGCCTTATACAGAGAGCTGTTAGTAACAAGAGCCTTATACAGAGAGCTGTTAGTAACAAGAGCCTTATACAGAGAGATGTTAGTAACAAGAGCCTTATACAGAGAGATGTTAGTAACAGGAGAGGTTTATACAGAGAGCTGTTAGTAACAAGAGCCTTATACAGAGAGATGTTAGTAACAAGAGCCTTATACAGAGAGCTGTTAGTAACAAGAGCCTTATACAGAGAGCTGTTAGTAACAAGAGCCTTATACAGAGAGATGTTAGTAACAAGAGCCTTATACAGAGAGCTGTTAGTAACAAGAGCCTTATACAGAGAGATGTTAGTAACAGGAGAGGTTTATACAGAGAGCTGTTAGTAACAAGAGCCTTATACAGAGAGATGTTGGTAACAGAAGAGGTTTATACAGAGAGATGTTGGTAACAGAAGAGGTTTATACAGAGAGCTGTTAGTAACAGGAGAGCTTTATACAGAGAGCTGTTAGTAACAAGAGCCTTATACAGAGAGATGTTAGTAACAGCAGAGGTTTATACAGAGAGCTGTTAGTAACAGGAGAGCTTTATACAGAGAGATGTTAGTAACAGGAGAGCCTTATACAGAGAGATGTTAGTAACAGGAGAGCCTTATACAGAGAGATGTTAGTAACAGGAGAGCCTTATACAGAGAGATGTTAGTAACAGGAGAGCCTTATACAGAGAGATGTCAGTAACAGGAGAGCCTTATACAGAGAGATGTCAGTAACAGAAGAGCCTTATACAGAGAGATGTCAGTAACAGGAGAGCCTTATACAGAGAGATGTTAGTAACAGGAGAGCCTTATACAGAGAGATGTTAGTAACAGGAGAGCCTTATACAGAGAGATGTCAGTAACAGGAGAGCCTTATACAGAGAGATGTCAGTAACAGAAGAGCCTTATACAGAGAGATGTTAGTAACAGAAGAGCCTTATACAGAGAGATGTCAGTAACAGAAGAGCCTTATACAGAGAGATGTCAGTAACAGGAGAGCCTTATACAGAGAGATGCTAGTAACAGGAGAGCCTTATACAGAGAGATGTTAGTAACAGGAGAGCTTTATACAGAGAGATGTTAGTAACAGGAGAGCCTTATACAGAGAGATGTTAGTAACAGGAGAGCCTTATACAGAGAGATGTTAGTAACAGGAGAGGTTTATACAGAGAGATGTTAGTAACAGGAGAGCCTTATACAGAGAGATGTTAGTAACAAGAGCCTTATACAGAGAGATGTTGGTAACAGAAGAGGTTTATACAGAGAGCTGCTAGTAACAGGAGAGCCTTATACAGAGAACTCTCAGTAAAAGATGAGCTTTCAACAAACAAATTTCAATAGCAAACTTAGAAGAGTTTTATACAGAGATTTGTTTAAAGGGATGGGTAACCCAAAATGTTTCTCTCATAATTCAGATAGAGCATGTGATTTTAAACAACTTTCTAATTTACTTCTATTAATTTTTTCTTAGTTCTCTCTGTATATTTTGTTGAAAAGCAGGGACGTTAGCATAGGAGCCGGCCCATTTCTTTAGCACTATTTAATAACAACAATATATTATTCTTCATTCAGTCCTATATAACGGAAACAGATTTAACACATTTTTATTTAGATTGGTTTATTAAGTTATTTTCTGTCTAATTTTGGTGAATTACTTTCAATAAAAGTGTGGTTATTTATTTTAATGGCTTGTAGTTTTTCATTTTAGAGTAATTAAATTAATTAAAAAGTCTAATATTAATACAATTATAGAAAAAAAACTATTTTAAAATCATTTGGGAAAAAGATGCCAAGGGCATCCTGAATTTTCGGTTTCGGTTTCAGTCCAGAATTTTAATTTCGGTGCATCCCTGTTATCTAATTACACACATAAATTAACACCCTATAGTGGTGACAAACTGTCAAATGCATTCAGATAAGAGGTCTAAGAAATTACCATGAGTCTACCTAGGTTTAGCTTTCAACTAAGAATACCAAGCGAACAAAGCAAAATTGGTGACAAAATTAAATCGGAAAGTTGTTTAAAATGACATGCCCTATCGGAATCATAAAGTTTATTTTTGGACTAGACTGTTTCTTCAATTTGATAATAGAAATTATAAATAAAAATTATATAACAAGTAGCATCTCCACGGGAGGGTAAAGAGTTTGTGATATTAGATTTGTAGTTTTTATTTCTTCTATCAAAAGTTTGTTATTTTAAAATAGTGCCGGCTTGTACTATTTACTCTGAAGCAGAAAGAGATGAAGATTTCTGCTGAGAGGACTATGATTTTAGCACCAGTAACTAAAATCCATTGCTGTTCCCACGCAGGACTGTTGAATACAGGAGAACTTCAGTTGGGGGGAACAGTTTGCAGGCTTAACTGCTTCAGGTATGATCAGTCATTTTTCTAACAAAACCCTGTAATGCTAGAAGACTGTCAGAAATCCCCATAGGGGAAGGTAAGCCATGTTTCTTAGACTATGTATAAAATGATGGCTTAAATTAAGGTCTTAATTGCTGGTTGACACTATTTTGGGCTTAATCGATTGCTTTTTAGCATGATTTAAGTATGGATATGGTGTTTTTTGTGACTTATAAAACGCTTATGGTTTTTTTTTATTCGCCTGGCATTTGATTAGACTCCTAATCTTCCTCAAAGGCCCCAGCACTCTGTAATGAAGAGGGAGGGGGCCTCATTTTCGCGCCTCAGTTGCGCAGTTGTTTTTGACTAAACAGTTCATGCAGCTTCACGTGTGGAGTCCAGAGACCTCAGAGGGACTTCAGACAGGCTTATTTCTCCTTCAAATAATCCCTAAGGAAAGTAAAAGCCACAGCAGAGGCTGTGGCATCGTGCTGTAGTTTGTTTAACCGGTTAAATACTGTTTTTAGCTCCGGTTTGGGCATTAAGGGGTTAATTGAGCTGAAAATTTGTGTGCAATCTTTTCAAAGCATCAGGATAATGTGGTGAATCTGATAAGGCTCTTTATCTTGAACATTAAGATCGGATGTTTATTTGATGGTTATTTGATGTTTTGGTAATAAAGTGTGCACTTTTATTATTTAAAGACACAGTAACGTTTTTTCAAAAAGTATTTTTTATTGCATTTTAGTGCTGTCTAAGTCTGTCAAACATGTCTGAGCCTTCAGATAGACCTTGTTCTATATGTTTAAAAGCCATGGCGGTACCCCCATTGAATTTATGTTTGAAGTGTGCTATAGCGTCCAAGCAGTTTAAGGACCATACAGTGACACTTAAAAATGTAGCCCAAGATGTATCTTTAGCTGAAGGTAGTGAGGATAGTACTCTATCTTCCCCTTCTGTGTCAACACCAGTTATGCCCGCGCAAGGGATGCCCAGTACATCTAGCGCATCGATCCCTGTTACTTTGCAACAATTAGCAGCAGCAATGGATAATTCTCTCGTAGCTTTTTTATCCAAACTGCCAGCATTTCCAAGAAAGCGCGATAGCTCAGTTTTAAATACAGAAAATGAGCAATCAGACGCAGCGGATAATTTATCTGTAGTGCCCTCACAACAATCTGACTTGGCGGTGAGGGAGGACCTGTCTGAGGGAGAAATTTCTGACACAGGAAAAGTTTCTCAACAGGCAGAGCCAGATACTATAGCATTTAAATTTAAGCTAGAACACCTCCGCGCCCTGCTTAAGGAGGTCCTGGCTACACTTGATGATTGTGACCCCTTGGTGGTCCCAGAAAAATTGTGTAAAATGGACAAATTCTTAGAGGTCCCGGTACACACTGACGCGTTTCCGATACCTAAGAGGGTGGCGGATATCGTGACTAGGGAGTAGGAGAGACCAGGTGTACCTTTTGTTCCCCCCCCCCCCCTATATTTAAGAAAATGTTCCCCATTGTTGACCCCAGAAGGGACGCGTGGCAGACGGTCCCTAAGGTGGAGGGGGCAGTTTCAACACTAGCTAAGCGCACGACTATACCAATAGAAGACAGTTGCGCTTTCAAAGATCCTATGGATAAAAAATTGGAAGGTTTGCTTAAGAAAATATTTGTTCAACAAGGTTTTCTTCTTCAACCAATTTCTTGCATTATTCCTGTAACCACTGCAGCGGCTTTTTGGTTTGAGGAACTAGAAAACTCGCTACAGAAGGAGACCCCTTATGATGAGGTCATGGACAGAATTCACGCCCTGAAGTTGGCTAATTCTTTCATTACAGATGCCGCTTTTCAGTTAGCTAAATTAGCGGCGAAAAATTCTGGTTTTGCAATCGTGGCGCGCAGGGCGCTTTGGCTAAAATCTTGGTCGGCGGATGTGTCGTCCAAAACAAAATTGCTTAATATTCCTTTCAAGGGTAAGACCCTATTCGGGCCAGAGTTGAAAGAGATTATTTCAGATATCACTGGAGGAAAGGGCCATGCCCTTCTACAAGATAGACCTTTCAAAGCTAAAAACAAGTCTAATTTTCGTTCCTTTCGCAATTTCAGGAACGGACCCGCTTCTACCTCTACAGCCACTAAGCAAGAGGGTAATGCTTCCCAGTCCAAACCAGCATGGAAACCCATGCAAGGCTGGAACAAGGGTAAACAGGCCAAGAAGCCTGCTGCTGCTACCAAGACGGCATGAAAGGGTAGCCCCCGATCCGGGACCGGATCTAGTGGGGGGCAGACTCTCTCTCTTTGATCAGGCCTGGGCAAGAGATGTTCTGGATCCCTGGACGTTAGAAATTGTCACTCAGGGGTACCTTCTGGAATTCAAGGACCTTCCTCCAAGGGGAAGGTTCCACATTTCTCGCTTGTCTTTAGACCAGACAAAGAGACAGGCATTCTTACGTTGCGTAGAAGACCTTCTAAAGATGGCAGTAATACAACCAGTCCCAATAGCAGAACGAGGACTGGGTTTTTACTCAAACCTGTTTGTAGTTCCCAAAAAGGAAGGAACTTTCAGGCCAATCCTGGACTTAAAAATCCTAAACAAATTTCTCAGAGTTCCATCATTCAAGATGGAAACCATTCGGACAATCTTACCGATGATCCAGGAAGGTCAATACATGACTACCGTGGATTTAAAGGATGCATACCTGCATATTCCTATCCACAAGGATCACCATCAGTTCCTAAGGTTCGCCTTTATGTACAAGCATTACCAGTTCGTGGCTCTTCCCTTCGGGTTGGCCACTGCTCCAAGAATTTTCACGAAGGTGCTAGGGTCCCTTCTAGCGGTACTAAGACCGCAGGGCATTGCAGTAGCACCTTACCTAGACGATATCTTAATACAAGCGTCGTCTTTTCACAGAGCAAAGGCGCATACAGACATTGTTCTGGCCTTTCTAAGGTCTCACGGGTGGAAGGTGAACGTAGAAAAAAGTTCTCTGTCCCCGTTCACAAGGGTTCCCTTCCTGGGAACAATAATAGACTCGGTAGAAATGAAAATCTTTCTGACGGAGGTCAGGAAGTCAAAACTTTCGAATACTTGTCGAATTCTTCATGCCATTCCTCAGCCTTCTGTGGCTCAGTGCATGGAGGTAATCGGTCTAATGGTTGCGGCAATGGACGTAGTCCCTTTTGCCAGAATTCATTTGAGACCACTGCAACTGTGCATGCTCAAACAGTGGAATGGGGATTATGCAAATTTGTCTCCCCAGATACAAATGGACCAGAAAACCAGAGACTCGCTCCTCTGGTGGTTGTCTCAGGATCACCTGTCTCAGTGAATGAGTTTCCGCAGACCGGAGTGGATCATTGTCACGACCGACGCCAGTCTCTTAGGCTGGGGTGTGGTCTGGGACTCCCTGAAAGCTCAGGGTCTATGGTCTCGGGAAGAATCTCTTCTCCCGATAAACATTTTGGAATTGAGAGCGATATTCAATGCGCTCCAAGCCTGGCCTCAGCTGGCGGAGGCCAAATTCATCAGATTTCAGTCGGACAACATCACGACTGTAGCGTACATCAATCATCAGGGGGGAACAAAGAGTTCCCTGGCGATGAGGGAGGTATACAAGATCATCAAATGGGCGGAGGATCACTCCTGCCATCTATCTGCAATTCACATCCCAGGAGTAGACAACTGGGAGGCGGATTATCTGAGTCGTCAGACTTTCCATCCGGGGGAGTGGGAACTCGTCCCGAAGGTTTTTGTTCAACTAACCCAACTATGGGGTTTTCCAGAACTGAATCTGATGGCGTCCCGCCAGAACTCCAGAGATCCCCATTACGGGTCCAGGTCCAGGGATCCCAAGGCGACATTGATAGATGCTCTAGTGGCGCCTTGGTCATTCAATCTGGCTTATGTCTTTCCACCGTTTCCTCTTCTCCCTCGGCTAGTAGCCAGAATCAAACAGGAGAAGGATTCGGTAATTCTGATAGCTCCTGCGTGGCCACGCAGGACTTGGTATGCAGACCTGGTGGATATGTCATCGGCTCCACCATGGAAGCTACCTTTGAGGCAGGACCTTCAAATCCAAGGTCCATTCAAGCATCCAAATCTAGTTTCTCTGCAACTGACTGCTTGGAGATTGAACGCTTAATTCTAGCTAAGCGTGGGTTCTCTGAGTCAGTTATAGATACTCTGATCCAGGCTAGAAAGCCTGTTACTAGGAAAATTTACCATAAGATATGGCGGAAATATCTTTGTTGGTGCGAATCCAGAGGTTACTCGTGGAATAAGATTAGGATTCCAAGGTTGTTATCTTTTCTCCAAGAAGGATTGGAGAAAGGGTTGTCAGCTAGTTCTTTAAAAGGACAGATATCTGAAAAAATTGCATGCTCTAGAGGAAGGGAAGAGGAGGAGTCAATGCATGTACTGGCTCGGATCCCCTGCAGTTTGCTCCAGAGGCGGTTGTTCGCGCCAAGAGCTTACCCCACTCTAAGGAAGAGAAGGACGTGGTTCTGCAGCCAGGCTTACATCCTGGTATTCCCCTCCATAGCGCGTGGTTCCAACTGCGCTGAATAAGATCTTATGTTACCCGGAGCTGAACCTTGCTGGCTAAAAACATAAGCTCCGTGAAAGGGTAAAAGTTTCACCCATACCTCCCCCCCCCTCCTGCTGCTTAGGAGAGAGGGGTGGATAGACAGGTTTAACTGTGTTAAAGTAACAGTGGACAATACTGAACGGAGCCTGCACTCACCCTTTTTGAATATACTGAGTGTATGGCACCGCAGAAATAAGCTGCAGCTGAAAAACTTACCGCTGCTTGCGCCCTCCCCAACCACCGATGCTGCGAGTGGGGAGCTGTTGGCGCTGTTTGGCATCGCTGTGAAGCTGCAGCTGAGGAGAACCTTTCCCTGCCGTGTCTTTGCCGTGTTGGTGTGACGGAAGTGACGAGGATCAGCTGATCGCGACTACACTGGCACTTTTCCATAGCGGTGCTTGCTACGGAAGCCCGGAAGCCGGCCTGTTCTCACCACCCACTGGTGCTGCGTGTGGGAGACAGGCAGAGAGCTACCCTCTGGAGCCGCAACCGGAGTCCCTCCTATAGCTGCTGATTCTCTTCTGTCCGGGCAGCAGGAGCATTGGTCTGGTCGACTGTCTAATCGCAGTGACAGTGTAAATTTTGGAATGGACCGGGAGGAGGCTTGAAATCCAGGGCAGTGTTCTTCTTCCAAAGCCAGTCATTTCTTGGTCCAGAGAAGCTCCACACAGAAGAGGCGCCACACTGACTCTTACAACAACAGAGACCTACTGCCGTTGGAGGGTGAGTGCAGGGTAAAACTGGACTTTTGTTTCTTTTTCTCCTTCTTTTCTTCTGCTGAACTGTTAAAAAGAAAAGGAATTATCAAAGCTACTAACCATTTGAACTTGTATAAGTGAAGGCTGGCTGCTGGGATTTACAAAGTTTAAAGAGGAGGAAAAAAAGGGGGACCAAAAAAAAAAAGGCCTCATTTAATACCCCACTTAGTGGTGGAATATTATTCACCAAGTAATTACCTCTGAAGAGACACAGATTCAAACATATAGGAGGAAAGGGGAAGAGGGAATAGAGAAAAGAGGAAAAAAAGAAAGAAACCAAGAACTATATGTGTTTAGTGAGAGTGCTTCAAACTCATGAATTGGTTATCTTATATGTTATATATTCCTCTTTCTCTGAATTTGGAGCTTTGAAACTAACTGATTTTTTCTTTTTCTTTCATGTGTATATGTGCTAGTTATAATTAATCGCATATGATAACTGTGTTATATAAGAATACCTGAGTATTAATAACACTGACAATCCCCTTAGGTTTAAAGAGGTCTCTTCATTAAAGTAAAATAAGTGGTTAAACTCCTTAAGGTACAGGCTTAAAGATAAAGTTTAAATCAAATAGCTATACTCAAGGAAAGTTAGGGGCTTGACCATAGAAAGATTTGGAAGGGATGTATTTTTTTTTCTGAGATGGCTATAGTGAAAGGAATGCGTAGTTTGTAAGTTTTTGCAATTAAGTGGTGACAGAGTTAAAACATTTACCATCTCCACGTAAACTAAAACTCTCTGGAAACTATAGATTGAATAAATAGACTCATAGGTTCACTCTAAGAGGAATTAGGGGGTAAAGTTTATAACTTAATAAGAATAACCGATATCTAGAGTTTGCTATAATTGATAAGATTGTGGCCACCTGGGAAGCAGACCATTATTTTCATAGAAATTTACAATTCAATTCAGTGCTAAAAAATTGAATAACCAAGCGTTTGTTTCTTATAATATTGGTTTTGATCTTTTTTTTTTCTTTTTTTTTTGTACTAGAGACTGGATATAGATACAAGGTAAAAATTACCAGAGAGCAGTAATTAATGCACTAAAGAATTGCTTTGTTACAAAGTTCGTTATAAATTAATAACATTCTTGTGATCTAGAGAACTAAGCTGGTACCCTCACATTTCCTATATATGATCGCAGACACAAAATAAAGTGTTAATATTCAATCAAGGTCAGGCAGAAACAAGATTTTCTTATAAAGTTCAAGTATAAATATTATAGATACATAAACAGACACATTGGCTAGGGATAACATATAAAAATAACACACTCTAAATTTTCACACTACAACTAGAGGAGCAAACATCTATAGGATAGGTATTCCTGCAACGGTTTTAACCACCCTTAAATCGTCGCCATCTCCTGGTCTTTCTAGCACTTTCCCCTTTTTCTTTTTTTTTTTTTTTCTTCCCCCTTCCTTCACTGATCACAGAACAGTGACACATATCTCACATACCACCTCCTTATCTTTAAAGAACAGCACGGCTACACATTTTTCCTTTTTTTTTTCCTCACTCGAGAATTCCTCGATATATCACTATTAAATGATCACATTTTTTATTTTTTATGGATAAATTCGTCACTTCCCCCATATTCACTTCGAAACACAATCCAGGCATGGCGTCGAAAAATAGGGAACGCAGAAATAAGAATCCCGCCGAAGCCCTAGTTGAAAGCATTGAGGAGACTACTCCATCAAAACCTCTAAAGTCTGCGACCCCACAAGATAACCAAGCTCTAGTAAATAGTATTTTAGAAGCCATATCTCCCAAATTTGAGAGCTTGAAGAATGAAATTAAGCAAGAAATCACCTCATTAACAACAGAGATCAGACAATATTCCAAAAGATTACAGGAAGCTGAAGAACGTATCTCAGAGCTAGAAGACACCACAAACTCCTATATACCCAGAATAGAGAGTAACCAGAGTGACATTCACAAACTACAGGCAAAGATAGACAACCTAGAAAATAGGTCAAGAAGGAACAATCTAAGAGTCATTGGCTTAACAGATCCTTCTAAACAGGAAGACCTCATGAAGGTTATGACCCATACCCTACCCCTTCTGTTAAAACTCCCAGAAGACCTGCCTCCTGTTCTGAATCTGATTGAAAGAGCCCACAGACTGGCGAGAGTAACACAAAACTCTACCAATTTAACTAATCCAAGGCCAATCATTGCAAAATTTTTGAATTTCCAGGACAAAATGACTTATCTACAATACTATCGCAAAAATCAACCCATCTTCTATGAAGGCAAAAAAATTCTCCTATTCTAGGATTTCTCCATTGAGACCTCCAGGAAGAGGAGGGAACTCTCCCCAGTCTGTGGCAGAATGCTCAGGGCAGGGTGGCAGGCCACAGTGATTTACCCGGCTAGAATTAAATTGTTTTTGGAGGGACAAACCTTTTTCTTTGACACAGCAGCAGAGGCGGAAAAAAAACTAGTAGATCATGGCTGTATATGATTTTTTGCCTCAGGTAGTTAAAAGAGCAATTACGTATAAACGCTCAGTGGGAAGGATACCTTCACTGCTACTTCTTATTTTCTATGCTGTGTTGTATATAAAGAGAATTATATATACTTTTTTTTTTTTTTTCTCCTTCTCTCTCTTTTTTTTTTTTATTTGTTTTTTTTTTTTTTTTGCTTCTCCGCTCTTCCTTACCCCCCCTCCCGTACCCCACACAGCTTGGGATTAATTTTTTTGGAATTGGCTGCCTTTTAGAATTCATTGGACAACCCCATGAATAAAGATATCAAAATCACCTCATGGAATATAGGTGGGATTACGTCCCCAATCAAACGAAAAACAAAACAGTATTGGCACACTTGCAGAAAACTAAAACCCTTATAGCATTACTTCAAGAGACACATCTCAACGCAGAAGAATCATTAAAGCTGAAATCATCATGGGTGGCGGAATGTATTTTCTCACCCTCAGTTAATAGGAGTAAGGGAGTTGCAATTCTGATTGGGAAAAAACTAAGCTATGAAAAATTAGATATATTGATTGATCCGGATAGCAGATTCATAATTGTGAAGTTGAAAATCTCAAATTCAATTTATACCATATGTAATTTGTATGCACCAAATATAATTGAGTACGGGTTTTGGGACTCTCTCCAAGCAAAAATTTTGCAATTTGCGGAAGGCCACATTATTATTGCAGGGGACTTTAATATGTCCCCACGATCCCCAATAGACAGATTGAGATACGGGTTGAAAAAGGGGATAAACAAGAAGGATAAACTGGAAAACAAGTTATTCAAATCTATTATGCGAAATTTAGCAGTCAGAGATATTTGGAGGGTTCAGAACCCCGATAGTAGAAAATTTACATGTTGCTCTAGAACGACTAAATCTCTATCGAGAATTGATCTCATGCTAATTAATGACAGCTTATATCACAAGGGGGTTAAAGCACAGATATCAGAAATCTTACTCTCTGACCACGCACCAATCACTTTAAATATCCCAGACTTGAAACCCGGTCTTAAAAAACAAAGCTTTTTTTATCCAAAATTCCTCAACAAAAATGCAAAATTTAGAGATTGGCTTAGGAAAAGATGGGAGGATTACTACCGAAATAATAAAGACTCAGTGGCAAGTCCACTGATATTATGGGAAACAGCAAAGGCGGTACTGAGGGGGGACATGATCGCATTTATGGCAAACCTCAAAAGAGAAGCCCGCCGAAAGGAAAGACAAGTAATCAACACAGTAAGTAATGCTTATAACAGGTATTTAAATAACCCTTCTGACGAGAATTGGAGAAAATATACTAAAGGTAAAGAAGACAGAGATACTTTTCTGCTTCTTAACTCCACACAAGCAGACCTAAAATATCAATCAAACTTTTACAAATTTGGTAATAAATCAGGCAAACTATTGGCTAAATTGGTAAAGAACTCGAGAGCCTCAAAATCAGTGGAAGCCATTCGAGTCAATGATTCACTTCTCACCTCACCGAAGGAAATAGCTGAATCTTTTTTCCTTTATTATAAAACAATTTATGCGGCAAATCCAGTAAATGTATCGGCAAGGGAGAAATTCTGGGAAGATATTATCCCTACAAAAATATCTCCTGAATTCAACCTGGAGCTGAATGCGCCAATAACAGAGCTGGAAGTTACCCAAGCAATTCAAAGCTTGAAAAGCGAGAAAGCGCTGGGGCCCGATTCACTGCCCAATGAATTTTATAAAATCCTAGATAAAACAATCACTCCGCATTTGACCATTCTTTTTAATTTTCTGTTTCAACAGAATAATCAAATACCTCCCAGTTTTTTAGTATCACATACCATACTGATACCAAAAGCGGATAAATATCCACAATGCAGGGAGTCATATAGACCCATCGCGTTGTTAAATGCGGATTACTAAATTTTTGCCTCAATTATGGCTAAGAGAGTGCAAAAACATTTAGGGGAAATTATACATAAAGATCAAGTAGGGTTTCTTGTAAAAAGGAGCTCCTCATCTAAAATCAGACAATTGCTTCTATCCATTGATCATTTTAAGAATACTGAAAAGAATACACCAGAAAATCTCTCTGATGCGGCGATTATAGCAATCGATGCAGAGAAGGCGTTTGATCGAGTCAGTCATGATCATATTTTAACTACATTAAAACAATTTGGATTCCAAGGCAAATTTTTGAATTTAGTGAACAACTTATGTAGTCAGGCAACCTCAAAATTAGTCATGCATGGGCAGGAATCTCAGGTCATTCGACTGGAACAGGGCACAAGGCAGGGATGCCCGCTTTCTCCCCTACTCTTTGATTTAGCAATTGAATCCCTTGCTATAAAAATCAGAAATCAGAGCGAAGGTATTAGGATTAACAAAAAGGAGTTAAAGGTGTCCTTGTATGCAGACGATCTGCTGGTTTATGTCTCTAACACTTCTCGGAATATCCCAAAAATTCTTAACATAATTGAACAATTCGGCCATTTTGCAGGGTATAAAATGAACAAACAAAAGACAGAATTACTCTGGTTAAGGAAGACCGACACATCATACTTAAATAATCCATTTAAGACAGTGATGAAAGCATTCAGATATTTGGGAATACTTGTTTCGGCAGATCCTCGAGAATGGTATTCTTTAAATATTATTCCAACCCTGGCACATGCCACTTCACTTATGAGAGATTGGCAGAATTTACCTCTTTCCCTCTCAAGGCGCATTGCTCTATATAAAATGGTAATTTTGCCAAAAATATCATACATTCTCCAAAATCTCCCGCTGCTCATAAAAACTCAAGACATTAAGAAATTTAACACGGCCCTTCGTAAATTTATATGGCAGTCAAAGAAACCGAGAATTGCCTTGCAAAGGTTATACCTAGCAAGGCAATTCGCCAGGCTGGCCCTTCCAAACTTGTACTTGTATAATCTAGTCTTTCTGGGCCGCAATGCGGCAGATTGGGTCGCAGAAGCTGACTATTTTACGGATAACGAGTTAGAGAATAGTTTAGTTTAAACTTCCCTTTAAAGACTGTATCGCTCCTACATACACCAACCCATTTAATACCCAAACAAGTGAAAAAACTCAAGTCTATATACGCAATAATCGTGGCTTGGAAGCAGATAGGTACACTGCTGGGAATAAATACTAATATTCCCAGGTATCAAACCTTTATAGGCAATATAGAATTCCAGGAAGGATCTCAAGCCACACACTTGAAAGAGTGGCAAGAGAAAGGGCTTAGATTTGCTGCACAGCTTTATCACCCAGAGTCAGGAATTATCAAATCTTTCCAGGAACTGAAAACATAATTTAATCTAATTAATCAAGATTTTTTTGCCTATCTTCAAGCCAGGCATTATACCACTCAACTGCATTCTCAGTACAACTGGAAGTGGAACTGGGGGAAGTTAAAGGCGGGCCTGATAAAGGCGGGCCATTGCTCTATCTCCCCATGGTATACTCTCCTGAACTCTCAGAAAGGCAATAGCAATGTCGAAAAATTAGCCCAAAAGTGGTCGGAGCAACTATCTAGGACCATTGATAAGGAAACGCATATTGGGAGATCTTTCTCATTACTACGCACTACCACGATGGCCGAAACATGGAGGGAGTCCCACACAAAGCTCATATATCAGACATATTACACGCCAGACAAGGCTATTAGATGGAATAATGCTGATTTCGAGAAATGTCCAAAATGCAGCTTATGGGCAGCAGACTTGTTGCATATGGTATGGCTATGTCCGAAAAAATAAAACAATTCTAGCATAAACTAGAATATTGGTTAGTAAGAGTGGTAAAAATAAACCCCCTCAAACTTGATTTTTCAAATATAATTTTTTTGTCAAACAACAATGAGGATTTCAGAGACGCCAAAATATTAAATCTAGTAGTTCTGGCCGCAAGAAACTTAATCTTTAAAAAATGGAAAAATAGATTTATACCTACAGTGAATGAGGTAAAAAATTATCTCAAAAAACAATACAGGGTAGAACAACTTGCCACAGATCTAAACCTAGAGGGCGAAATTGTAGCATTCTTCAGCAAATGGTCAAAATTCATTAAAATCTTTTCGTCAATCGAAACAGAGGATATGATAAGCCCATTTCAAAACTCGGAGATAGTTCTCTTGGGCATTTGGTAAAGTGGGGCTGGCGCGGGGGGGGGGAAAGGAAAGTTAAAGTAAGGTACTAAATCAATATTCTTCCCTTTTTTCCTTTTTTTTTTTTTTTTTTTTTTTTTTTTTTTTTGTACAATTTGGTTAGCTTTAAAGGGCAGTGAGGCACTCACTAGTCTGTGTAGACATTAACATGTTAAAGAAGGTCAGATAACATTAACTCTATTTCGCTGTCCACTGCTTTGTTGTTTCAAGGTGTTATTGAGCAACGTAAAAGGAAGGTTTATTTTTTGTTGGAAAATTAAGTTGTCAAAGAATCTTCCAATATTTAACAAATAATCCCTTTTGGTTGATTAAGTTCAATTGCTTTAAAATAAATTTGTGTTAGTATAAACAACAGACTGTCATAAGGCATGATTGTACTGTCTACCGATTTTTCTATTGCTGATGTACTAAATTATTGCTGCACTGTTGTATTTTCTCTTGCTCTCCTTTTTTTTTTTTCTTTTCTCTTCTTTTTTGTTTGTTGGCACTATTGAAATAAAAATAAAAATGATATTTAAAAAAAAAAAAAAGAACAGATATCTGCTCTGTCGATTCTGTTGCATAAGCGTCTGGCAGCTGTGCCAGATGTTCAGGCGTTTGTCCAGGCCTTAGTTAGGATCAAGCCTGTTTACAGACCTGTGACTCCACCATGGAGTCTAAATTTAGTTCTTTCAGTTCTTCAAGGGGTTCCGTTTGAACCTCTACATTCCGTAGATATTAAGTTACTATCTTGGAAAGTTTTGTTTTTGGTTGCTATTTCTTCTGCTCGAAGAGTTTCTGAATTGTCTGCTTTGCAGTGTAACTCACCCTATCTGGTGTTCCATACAGATAAGGTTGTTTTGCGTACCAAGCCTGGTTTTCTTCCAAAAGTGGTTTCCAATAAGAATATTAACCAGGAAATAGTTGTTCCTTCTCTGTGTAGTAATCCAGTTTCTAAAAAGGAACGTCTGTTACACAATCTTGATGTGGTTCGTGCTTTAAAATTCTATCTAGAAGCAACTAAAGATTTCAGACAAACATCATCCTTGTTTGTCGTCTATTCTGGCAAGAGGAGAGGTCAAAAAGCAACTGCTACCTCTCTTTCTTTCTGGCTGAAAAGCATCATCTGGTTGGCTTATGAGACTGCTAGAAGGCAGCCTCCTGAACGAATTACAGCTCATTCCACTAGAGCTGTGGCTTCCACATGGGCTTTCAAGAATGAGGCTTCTGTTGAACAGATTTGTAAGGCAGCGACTTGGTCTTCACTGCATACTTTTGCCAAATTTTACAAATTCGATACTTTTGCTTCTTCAGAGGCTATTTTTGGGAGAAAGGTTTTGCAAGCAGTGGTGCCTTCCGTTTAGGTTACCTGACTGTTTCCCTCCCTTCATCCGTGTCCTAAAGCTTTGGTATTGGTTCCCACAAGTAAGGATGAAACCGTGGACCAGACACACCAATGTAAGAGAAAACAGAATTTATGCTTACCTGATAAATTTCTTTCTCTTACGGTGTGTCCGGTCCACGGCCCACCCTGGCGATTTAGTCAGGTTTAAATTTATTTTTGTAAACTACAGTCACCACTGCACCCTATGGTTCTCCTTTTTCTCCTAACCGTCGGTCGAATGACGGGGGGCGGAGCCTGAGGGTAGCTATATGGACAGCTCTACTGTGTGCTCTCTTTGCCACTTCCTGTAGGGATTGAGAATATCCCACAAGTAAGGATGAAACCGTGGACCAGACACACCGTAAGAGAAAGAAATTTATCAGGTAAGCATAAATTCTGTTTTTGTAGGACACCAAGTTTTATGTCCTTTTTACTCTTGTGGAATAAAAGTTGTTTTTATCTCTATTTCCTGCCTGGAATACTTTTTCTACGTTTTTCTCCAGTTACTTTGAGCGCAACTTCTCTTTTTTTGTATCTTATATATATAAATATATATATATATATATATATATATATGTATACTGTGTGTGTGTGTGTATGTGTGTGTGTATATATATAATATATATATATATATATATATATATATATATATATATATATATATATATATATATATATATACAGAGAATCACTCAACCTGGGAACGAAGAATAGCATAATAGCTTGTTCTATGGCTAGTTACTGCCCAAGAAGCAGCCTCTTTTTGCTCAACATGTGCTTTTCACAGAGATCTTTCCTGTAGTATATCAGTCTGATCCTGACTTAACAGTCCAGTCCCGAAATACCAGGCAATCCCTCTCTGAACGAGAGCAACGGCAAAACCCCAGCTGTATGTTTCGGCCTATTGTGGGCCTCGTGAGATGCAGCTATATCCCTCTAGACACACTGAGCAGACCACGTCTGGCTTCCCGAATCACCCTTAGGGAGACTTCCCTCAGGGTCATAATCCTATATAATAAAAGGCCAAGTATGTTTGTCCGACGCAGTCATACGCAGTAGAGACTGTGCGAGGGCAAACATACCTGGCATTAACCGCAGGCGCAAGATAGCTTCAGGAAGCTCCAGCACTCTCGGCTGTTAGGTTACAGCCAAGAGCTGGAGTTCCTAAAGCTCCAGGCATCTGCCACATATGGAACCGGAGCGTGCTCCGGGCTCCATATGAGGGCAGTTACCTGACTGTTACACACGGTGACACTGTGTGTCACGTCTGTAACTATCTTCTGTTGGTGCCGGCTGGATGTGTGGGCAGGAGGCAGGTGGGCGGCTCAGCAGCAGAGGGGGAGGGAGTAGGAGGACCCTACACTACAGATTTTTTAAAGGAACAGGGAGGGATGGGACAGCTACACTACAGAAAAAGGTTTTGGGGATGCGGGGGGGATAAATGGCGATTGCAGGAGGGGGAGGTGGTGGGACCACTATACTACAGAAAAAATGAAAAATAAATAATTATAAAAAAAGGGCGTTTATAGGTACTTGCAGACAGCTGCCAGTACCTAAGATGGCAGCAAAAGTTAGAGGGGGGAGGGTTAGAGAGCTGTTTGAGGGGGAATCAGGGAGGTTCATGGGTTGGGGAGATCTTTCACAATACTCTGCGCGGCCCGTGTATAAGGGCTTTCACACTAGTGTGTGTGTATGTGTATATATATATATATAATTTATTTAAAAAAAACACTTAGGCCTAGATTTGGAGTTTGGCAGTAGCCGTGAAAACCAGTGTTAGAGGCTCCTAACGCTGGTTTTAGGCTAACTCCGGTATTTGGAGTCACTGAAAATAGGGTCTAACGCTCACTTTTCAGCCGCGACTTTTCCATACCGCAGATCCCCTTACGTCAATTGCGTATCCTATCTTTTCAATGGGATCTTTCTAACTCCGGTATTTAGAGTCGTTTCTGACGTGAGCGTTAGAGCTCTAACGACAAAACTCCAGCCGCAGAAAAAAAGCAGGAGTTAAGAGCTTTCTGGGCTAACGCCGGTTCATAAAGCTCTTAACTACTGTACCCTAAAGTACACTAACACCCATAAACTACCTATGTACCCCTAAACCGAGGTCCCCCCACATCGCCGCCACTCAAATTTTTTTTTTAACCCCTAATCTGCCGACCGCAAAGCGCCGCCAGCTAAATTATCCCTATGTACCCCTAATCTGCTGCCCCTAACACCACCGACCCCTGTATTATATTTATTAACCCCTAACCTGCCCCCCACAACGTCTCCACCAGCTACTTACAATAATTAACCCCTAATCTGCCGACCGCAAAGCGCCGCCACCTACATTATAGCTATGTACCCCTAATCTGCTGCCCCTAACACCGCCGACCCCTATATTATATTTATTAACCCCTAATCTGCCCCCCTCAACGTCGCTGACACCTGCCTACACTTATTAACCCCTAATCTGCCGAGCGGACCGCACCGCTACTATAATAAATGTATTAACCCCTAATCCGCCTCACTAACCCTATAATAAATAGTATTAACCTCTAATCTGCCCTCCCTAACATCGCCGACACCTAACTTCAATTATTAACCCCTAATCTGCCGACCGGAGCTCACCGCTACTATAATAAATGGATTAACCCCTAAAGCTAAATCTAACCCTAACACTAACACCCCCCTAAGTTAAATATAATTTAAATCTAACGAAATTAATTAACTCTTATTAAATAAATTAATCCTATTTAAAGCTAAATACTTACCTGTAAAATAAATCCTAATATAGCTACAATATAACGAATAATTATATTGTAGCTATTTTAGGATTAATATTTATTTTACAGGCAACTTTGTATTTATTTTAACCAGGTACAATAGCTATTAAATAGTTAAGAACTATTTAATAGTTACCTAGTTAAAATAATTACAAAATCACCTGTAAAATAAATCCTAACCTAAGTTACAATTAAACCTAACACTATACTATCATTAAATTAATTAAATTAAATACCTATAATTACCTACAATAAAACCTAACACTACACTATCAATAAATAAATTAAATACAATTCCTACAAATAACTACAATGAAATAAACTAACTAAAGTACAAAAAATAAAAAAGAACTAAGTTACAAAAAATAAAAAAATATTTACAAACATCAGAAAACAACAATTTTAAACTAATTACACCTACTCTAAGCCCCCTAATAAAATAACAAAGACCCCCAAAATAAAAAAATGCCCTACCCTATTCTAAATTAATAAAGTTAAAAGCTCTTTTACCTTACCAGCCCTGAACAGGGCCCTTTGCGGGGCATGCCCCAAGAAATTCAGCTCTTTTGCCTGTAAAAAAAACCATACAATACCCCCCCCCCAACATTACAACCCACCACCCACATACCCCTAATCTAACCCAAACCCCCCTTAAATAAACCTAACACTAAGCCCCTGAAGATCTTCCTACCTTGTCTTCACCTCACCAGGTATCACCGATCCGTCCTGGCTCCAAAATCTTCATCCAACCCAAGCGGGGGCTGGCGATCCATCATCCGGTGCTGAAGAGGTCCAGAAGAGGCTCCAAAGTCTTCATCCTATCCGGGAAGAAGAGTAGATCCGGACCGGCAACCATCTTCTTCCAAGCGGCATCTTCTATCTTCATCCGATGACGACCGGCTCCATCCTGAAGACCTCCAGCGCGGATCCGTCCTCTTCTTCCGACGACTTCCCGACGAATGATGGTTCCTTTAAGGGACGTCATCCAAGATGGCGTCCCTCGAATTCCGATTGGCTGATAGGATTCTATCAGCCAATCGGAATTAAGGTAGGAATATTCTGATTGGCTGATGGAATCAGCCAATCAGAATCAAGTTCAATCCGATTGGCTGATCCAATCAGCCAATCAGATTGAGCTCGCATTCTATTGGCTGATCGGAACAGCCAATAGAATGCGAGCTCAATCTGATTGGCTGATTGGATCAGCCAATCGGATTGAACTTGATTCTGATTGGCTGATTCCATCAGCCAATCAGAATATTCCTACCTTAATTCCGATTGGCTGATAGAATCCTATCAGCCAATCGGAATTCGAGGGACGCCATCTTGGATGACGTCCCTTAAAGGAACCGTCATTCGTCGGGAAGTCGTCGGAAGAAGAGGACGGATCCGCGCTGGAGGTCTTCAGGATGGAGCCGGTCGTCATCGGATGAAGATAGAAGATGCCGCTTGGAAGAAGATGGTTGCCGGTCCGGATCTACTCTTCTTCCCGGATAGGATGAAGACTTTGGAGCCTCTTCTGGACCTCTTCAGCACCGAATGATGGATCGCCAGCCCCCGCTTGGGTTGGATGAAGATTTTGGAGCCAGGACGGATTGGTGATACCTGGTGAGGTGAAGACAAGGTAGGAAGATCTTCAGGGGCTTAGTGTTAGGTTTATTTAAGGGGGGTTGGGGTTAGATTAGGGGTATGTGGGTGGTGGGTTGTAATGTTGGGGGGGGGGAATTGTATGTTTTTTTTTACAGGCAAAAGAGCTGAATTTCTTGGGGCATGCCCCGCAAAGGGCCCTGTTCAGGGCTGGTAAGGTAAAAGAGCTTTTAACTTTTTTAATTTAGAATAGGGTAGGGCATTTTTTATTTTGGGGGTCTTTGTTATTTTATTAGGGGGCTTAGAGTAGGTGTAATTAGTTTAAAATTGTTGTAATATTTTTCTGATGTTTGTAAATATTTTTTTATTTTTTGTAACTTAGTTCTTTTTTATTTTTTGTACTTTAGTTAGTTTATTTCATTGTAGTTATTTGTAGGAATTGTATTTAATTTATTTATTGATAGTGTAGTGTTAGGTTTTATTGTAGGTAATTGTAGGTATTTAATTAATTTAATGATAGTATAGTGTTAGGTTTAATTGTAACTTAGGTTAGGATTTATTTTACAGGTGATTTTGTAATTATTTTAACTAGGTAACTATTAAATAGTTCTTAACTATTTAATAGCTATTGTACCTGGTTAAAATAAATACAAAGTTGCCTGTAAAATAAATATTAATCCTAAAATAGCTACAATGTAATTATAATTTATATTGTAGCTATATTAGGATTTATTTTACAGGTAAGTATTTAGCTTTAAATAGGATTAATTTATTTAATAAGAGTTAATTAATTTTGTTAGATTTAAATTATATTTAACTTAGGGGGGTGTTAGTGTTAGGGTTAGACTTAGCTTTAGGGGTTAATCCATTTATTATAGTAGCGGTGAGCTCCGGTCGGCAGATTAGGGGTTAATAATTGAAGTTAGATGTCGGCGATGTTAGGGAGGGCAGATTAGGGGTTAATACTATTTATGATAGGGTTAGTGAGGCGGATTAGGGGTTAATAACTTTATTATAGTAGCGCTCAGGTCCGCTCGGCAGATTAGGGGTTAATAAGTGTAGGCAGGTGGAGGCAACGTTGAGGGGGGCAGATTAGGGGTTAATAAATATAATATAGGGGTCGGCGGTGTTAGGGGCAGCAGATTAGGGGTACATAGGGATAATGTAAGTAGCGGCGGTTTACGGAGCGGCAGATTAGGGGTTTATAATATAATGCAGGGGTCAGCGATAGCGGGGGCGGCAGATTAGGGGTTAATAAGTGTAAGGTTAGGGGTGTTTAGACTCGGGGTACATGTTAGAGTGTTAGGTGCAGACGTAGGAAGTGTTTCCCCATAGGAAACAATGGGGCTGCGTTAGGAGCTGAACGCGGCTTTTTTGCAGGTGTTAGGTTTTTTTTTCAACTCAAACTGCCCCATTGTTTCCTATGGGGGAATCGTGCACGAGCACGTTTTTGAGGCTGGCCGCGTCCGTAAGCAACTCTGGTATCGAGAGTTGCATTTGCGGTAAAAATGCTCTACGCTCCTTTTTTGGAGCCTAACGCAGCATTTTTTTGGACTCTCAATACCAGAGTTATTTTTATGGTGCGGCCAGAAAAAAGCCCGCGTAGCTAACGCACCCCCTTGGCCGCCAAACTCCAAATCTAGCCATACGTTTATAAAAATTCTGCCAATACTATATCTCTATTTAACCCATACAGTTCTCTAGTATTTAGTTGGTGAATCCAGTATGTTTCTCTTCTCCTTAATTGTAGAAGGTTACCTTTACCCCAACTGGAAGTTATTTGTTCAATTTGTTTAATGGAAAGGTCTTTTGGGTTTTTATTATGGAATTCCTCAAAATAAGTACTACGTCCATATTGTGAATCTTCCCCTTCTATATTCTTGATGTGCTCCAGTAATCTTGTTTATAAAGTCCTTTTAGTTCTTCCTATGTAATATTTCTTACAGCTACACTCAATCTGGTATATTACATATTCAGATTTACAGCTGAGGTAGGTCTGAATCGGAAATTTGTTTGTGTCCATTATTTACAATCATTTGTTTTGTGTTTTATTGTCACTGATATGTTTACAGCATTCACATTTTTTTCTACCACATTTAAAAAAACATACTAGATGCAAACTTTTTTCATTGGTATTGTCTTTAATTTAGTTGGTGCTAGAATATTCTTTAAATTCATGGGGGTTTTTTTGTATGTAACTGTTACGGTTACCCTTAGTCTCGCTGAGAGATGGACCGCTTAGTAGCCTGGATTCCTATTGCTGAAGAGGGGAGAAACTGCTTTCCATAGTATTCTATATGAGTCTCGCAAATGTAGAATAATCCCCCTTAGCTGTAGTACAGCTAGGATACCCTTCTGCCCACAAAAACGAGTCAACGCTGCGATTGAGGGACAACCAAGAACTGAGGACTGGGATGCCCAGCCTGCTTTTTATTTAGGTTACATGCACACAGGGCACTCCCAGGGGGGGAAGCATAAAATCCCCCATCACACATTTAGACAAAGCCCTTGGACAGGCCACCGCAGATAACAAGTACACACAAGAAAACAATTGAGTCCTTCTTATCACCTAGCAGTGAATGCTTATCACAAACTTAATTACAGTACACAATATGCTAGGAAACCTGCCTCAGAAAATAGTTTTCTCAAAACTGAACAGAGTTAACCCTTTATGAAATGATACTTGTTACAGTTTTCTTGGAGCCCTTCTTAGGCGCTGGCTTGGCTGGTTCAGGCATTGCTGCTGGGAAATAAGTTTCTTCACAACAAAATAACTAATGCTTCTGTAACAGTGCTCCCTTTCTGTGGAACACTCTGGCAGACACGGTCTGACCCCTTTTCGGGGCAGACTAAGGCTGTCCAGACCGCTGGTTATGCGGGGCTGAGGTCGGTTTGTCTGGACAACCCGTCGGCGTTGCCATTCTGTTTCCCAGGTCTGTAAGTAATGGTGAAATTGAAGGGTTGCAACGATAAACTCCAACGTAATAGCCTGCCATTATCTCCAGAGACCCGGTTCAGCCACACCAACGGGTTATGGTCGGTGACCAGAGTGAACTCCTGCCCATATAAATAGGGAGTCAATTTCTTTAATGCCCACACCAAAGCCAAACACTCCTTTTCGACCGCTGCATAGCTGACTTCGCGGGGCAGGAGCTTCCGGCTGATGTAGGCAACTGGATGCTCCCCTCCATCTTCGCCTACTTGGCTGAGGACGGCTCCCAGCCCGAACATGGAAGCATCTGTGTGGACGATAAAACGTTTGTTAAGGGCTGGAGCCGCCAAGACAGGAGCGTTAATTAGAGCATTTTTGAGAGCCTGGAAAGCCGTTTCACAGTGGGGAGACCACAGGACCTGTCGAGGTAAGTTCTTCTTGGTCAAGTCAGTCAGGGGTTTGGCAAGTGTGCTGTAGTCTGGTACGAACCGTCTATAGTACCCTGCCGTGCCCAGGAAGGCTAGGACCTGAGTCTTAGTGATGGGGGTGGGCCAATTGGCGACAGCTTCTATCTTGGCCGGCTCTGGTCGCTGCTTTCCACACCCCACCCGGTGACCCAGGTACTGTACCTCGGCCATCCCAAAGTGGCATTTTTCTGGCTTCAGAGTCAGGCCAGCAGCCCGGATCTGATCCAGAACCATTCCTATGTGAGCTAAGTGGTCCTCCCATGACTCACTGTGGATCGCTATGTCGTCCAGGTAGGCGCAAGCAAAACTCTGGAAGCCATCCAGGAGCCTATCCACCAAGCGCTGGAATGTAGCTGGGGCATTCTTCATCCCAAACGGCATTACCCTAAACTGATATAAGCCGAATGGGGTGACGAATGCCGACTTGGGGATAGCCTCCGGGGCCAGGGGAATCTGCCAGTAACCTTTGCAGAGGTCAATAGTGGTCAGGTAATTTCCCCTGGCTATACGATCGAGTAGCTCGTCTACCCTGGGCATAGGGTAAGCGTCCGTCACGGTCTTTTCATTGAGCCTCCGATAGTCTACGCAGAACCGGGTGGTCCCATCTTTCTTGGGCACCAAGACAACTGGGGAGGCCCAGGGACTATCGGAGGGCTCAATTACCCCGAGTTGGAGCATCTCATCGATCTCCTTCTTCATTCCTATCCTAACTGCTTCGGGGATTCGGTACGGAGCCTGGCGCAAGGGAGCTTGTCCCGGAGTATCTACCTGGTGGGTGGTTAAAGTAGTGTACCCTGGCTTCGGGGAGAAGGTGAGGTGTTTGGACTGTAAGAGTTGGTTGAGCTGCTCCCTTTCAGTGGGGCTAAGTCGGTCTCCTATCTGAACCTGAGCCACTATACCTGTGGGGAGACTCTTTTCTAATAGGTCTGGAATGGGTAGACTGTCGGGGCCTTCCTGAGGGGAACAACATATGGCCGTCACGTTCTCTGGTCGCTCAAAATATTCCTTGAGCATGTTTACATGGAATGTCTTTCTAAGATTGTTGTCGTGGCAGCTAGCTATCACATAAGTGGTGTCTCCCCTTTTCTCTACGATCTGGTAGGGGCCCTGCCAGGACGCCTGCAATTTGTCTGTCTTCACCGGCTTAAGTACTAACACCTTTTGTCCTATGGTAAAGATTCTCTTTCGGGCCCCCCGATCGTACCATACTTTCTGTCTTCTCTGGGCCGACTGGAGATTAGCCCGCACGGATTTGGCTAATTGCTCCATTCGGTCCCTGAGTTCCAGCACGTATGGCACAATGGGGACACCGTCAGTCTCCATCTCTCCCTCCCAGTGCTCCCGGATCAGGTTTAGGGGTCCCCGTACCTTTCTTCCGTAGAGCAACTCGAAGGGAGAGAACCCTGTCGTTTCCTGGGGCACCTCCCGATAAGCAAAAAGGAGGTGTGGCAGGAAGCGTTCCCAGTCTCGGTATTCCTGAGTGAACGTCTTGAGCATTTGCTTGAGGGTCCCATTGAACCTCTCACACAGCCCGTTCGTCTGGGGGTGGTATGGGGAGCTCAGGAGGGACTTAATTTTGCAAACCTGCCAGAGTTGTTGGGTCAATTCAGCCGTAAATTGGGTGCCTCGGTCGGATAGGATTTCTTTTGGAAATCCTACCCGGGAGAACACCTGTACTAGTGCATTCGCTACCGTATCCGCTTGTATGTTGGATAGGGCGACAGCCTCTGGGTACCTGGTAGCGTAGTCCACTACGGTAAGAATGTAGCGCTTACCGGAGGGACTAGGGGTAGCCAGTGGTCCCACTAGGTCAATAGCAACCCGGCTGAAGGGTTCCTCTACAATGGGCATATTTACTAGATGGGCTTTAGGGTGATCGCCTCGCCTTCCTACTCGTTGACACACATCGCAGGTGTTACAGTAAGTTCTAACGTCGGCGTGTACCCCTGGCCAAAAGAACGTGTGAGTAATGCGGTGTAGGGTACGGGTTACAGCTAGGTGGCCTGCTAAGGGGATGTCATGGCCTATCTTGAGGATTTCTTGACGGTATTTGTGGGGCACTACCAGCTGTCGCCTACGCTGTCCCCTTTTCTCTGTCCAGCGGTATAGTTTCCCTTTTTCCCATAAGAATGTTTCATTATCTGCCCCGCCCCCTCCGGTCTCTGCTCGTTCCCGGTACTTTTGTAAGGTCGGGTCAGTCTTAGACTCTGTCTCGAAAGCATCTGGGGTGTCCCAGGGTATGGGGCCTAACATGTCAGGCAATGTCGGGGTAGGTCTTACCTGTGTCTCCCGCACTGGTGAGAGTTCTCGCTCCGTCCGGGCTTGGGCCCGTGTAGTCACTGGGTCCGCCTCGTTGTTGCATACTGGAGCATAGGCAGAAGTCATGGGGCCCAAATCATTGCCCAGTAGTACTTCGGCAGGTAAATTATCCATTATGCCCACGTTCACAGCCCCCTTTCCCGCTCCCCAATCAAGATGCACTTTAGCTGTTGGAATTTTGTACACATCCCCCCCCGCCACTCTAACGGCCACAGTCTGTCCAGATCGCTTGTGCTCCGGCACCAAATGACTCTGTACCAGCGTGATAGTAGCCCCTGTGTCTCTCAATCCCTCGGTAGATCGCCCCTCGAGCCATACCTTCTGCCGATGGTGCTGGCGGTTATCTGAGGCAGCATATACAGGGTCCGCCTCGTGAAGCGGCCCCAAATATTCCTCCATAGGGGCCTCTTGGTTAACACAGAGGGTCCGGGCCGGACGATATGCCCCAGAGGGGTAATTGTAATTCCTGGGTGTCTGGTGCGTATTAAGGGGGCAGCTAGCCATGAAATGCCCTGGTTGCTTGCATCGGTGGCAAGTCGGTCTGGGACGCTCAGAGCTGTTATTGGGTGGTCCTGAGTGTCGGGCGGGCCCTGCGGGCACCGGGGCTCGGAATTCAGCACGAGGGGGTGCACGGTAAACCTCTCTGGGTTCGTGAAGACGGGAGTCATAATGTTCATCGGCCAATTTGGCTGCTTCTTCTAAGGTAGAAGGTCGCCTGTCTCGCAGCCATTCCTTCCCTTGCTGTTCCATGCCATTATAAAAATGTTCTAAGAGAAACAATTGTAAAATTTCCTCACCAGTCACCGCTTTACTTCCGCTCATCCAGTGATTTGCCGCTCTCCGCATTCGGTGCGCCCATTCCATATGGGTATCGTTAGGCTTCTTTTTCGTGCCCCGAAACTGTCGGCGATACGCGTCCGGAGTTACTGCGTACCGTCGCAACAGTGTCTCCTTAACTAGCTCATACTGTGTCACTTCCTCAGCACCCAGAGTACGAAAGGCTTCCAGGGCTCGCCCGGATAGTTTCCCAGACAATATCGTGGGCCACTCCCTGTTGGGAATCTGGTGCAGGGCACATTGCCTTTCGAAGTCCACCAAATATTCATCAATCCCTGTCTCGCTCTCTAGGAAGGGTCGAAATGCCGCATAGGGTATCTTGGGCCTCCCAGCATTTTCGACAGGGATGATTACCTGCGGGGCTTCAGCATTGCGGTGTGCGTTCGCTAGGTTGAGTTCGTGGGCTCGAGTCTCTCGTATATCCTTGTCCGCTTCCGCCATCAACTGCTGTACCAATTCCATGGAGGGGTTCGGCCCGTACAGTGAGAGCCTCTCCCGAACAATCCTGGTTTTTTCGTCACTAATCGTGGTCGGTGTTTCCGCCATTGTGAAGCTCTGATCCCGTTCGGTCAATTCTGCGATCAGCTCTCTCCTCGGCCGGTTGCTGGCGTACCCCCCTCTGCTTTCAAGTAAATCCTTTAGGGTTGTACGCTTCAATTTTTCGTAAGCGCTCTCCATCCGTTCTGTACCTCTCCTAGGAAATCCAGGAAAAATCCCACCGCTGCCGCCAAATGTTACGGTTACCCTTAGTCTCGCTGAGAGATGGACCGCTTAGTAGCCTGGATTCCTATTGCTGAAGAGGGGAGAAACTGCTTTCCATAGTATTCTATATGAGTCTCGCAAATGTAGAATAATCCCCCTTAGCTGTAGTACAGCTAGGATACCCTTCTGCCCACAAAAACGAGTCAACGCTGCGATTGAGGGACAACCAAGAACTGAGGACTGGGATGCCCAGCCTGCTTTTTATTTAGGTTACATGCACACAGGGCACTCCCAGGGGGGGAAGCATAAAATCCCCCATCACACATTTAGACAAAGCCCTTGGACAGGCCACCGCAGATAACAAGTACACACAAGAAAACAATTGAGTCCTTCTTATCACCTAGCAGTGAATGCTTATCACAAACTTAATTACAGTACACAATATGCTAGGAAACCTGCCTCAGAAAATAGTTTTCTCAAAACTGAACAGAGTTAACCCTTTATGAAATGATACTTGTTACAGTTTTCTTGGAGCCCTTCTTAGGCGCTGGCTTGGCTGGTTCAGGCATTGCTGCTGGGAAATAAGTTTCTTCACAACAAAATAACTAATGCTTCTGTAACAGTAACATTAGTTTACTCCGTATTTCTTTCCCTAAAATTTGATCCTTTTTTATGATATTACCAGTGATTCTTTAGGATTTGTTCTAATTGTCTTGCTGCACTTTATATGTAGTGATGAAACTAGGACCTCTCTGTTCTGGGGCTTGCTGTTCTGGTGTTTTTTTGGAACATAGTAGGGATTTTCTGTCCAATGCTTTTGCTTAATTGTATGCTTCTTCTATACATGTTTTTTTTTTGTCAAAATCTTTTTTCCTGAATTTTTCTTTTAGAGTCGAGGCAGCTTCTTCAAAATCTTCTTTTCTTGAACAATTTCTTTTTAACCTTTTGAAATTGACCAAATGATATATTTTGTATCCACATTGGGTTATGGCCACTATACTTCCTTTAGTATAAAGTTTTGTATTTATTTCATAGTTTTTAATGAATAAGATAATATCCAAAAAATGTATTTATTTTTTATTCCACTCTCAGGTTAAAATTATTTTTATTGAATCTATCAACAAAGTCATTGAAAATGAAATTTTCTCTTTTCCAAATTATTAAAATATAATCTATAAATCTATACCATTGAACAATATAAGATTTGATTGGATATTCTTGTCAAATTCTACAATCCTCAAACATACCAATATATAAATTGGCAAAGTTCGGGGCAAATTTTGTGCCCATAGCCGTTTCCCCTTCAAATGTAAAGTAATTTTGGGAGAGAATGAACTCAATAGCATCACTAATAAAGGCAACTTAATTAGGATTTCTCCTACATTGGTGTGTCCGGTCCACGGCTTCATCCTTGTGGGATATTCTCATTCCCTACAGGAAGTGGCAAAGAGAGCACACAGCAGAGCTGTCCATATTAGCCCCCCCTCTAGCTCCGCCCCCCAGTCATTCTCTTTGCCGCTCTGTACAAGTAGCATCTCCACGGGGGTGGTAAAGAGTATGTGGTGTTAGTTGTAGTTTTTTATTTCTTCTATCAAGAGTTTGTTATTTTAAAATAGTGCCGGTTTGTACTATTTACTCTACAACAGAAAGTGATGAAGATTTCTGTTAAAAGAGGAGTATGATTTTAGCACCAGTAACTAAAATCCATTGCTGTTCCCACGCAGGACTGTTGAAACCAGAGAACTTCAGTTGGGGGGAACAGTTTGCAGGCTTATCTGCTTCAGGTATGTTCAGTCATTTTTCTAACAAGACCAAGTAATGCTAGAAGACTGTCAGTTATCCCTTCTGGGATAGGTAAGCCATTTTCTTAGACTCAGTAACAGAATTAAGGCTTATAACTTGGGCTCTATGGTGGTTGACACTATTGTGGGCTAAGTCGATTACTTTTTATTATGTTTATGTGACATTTAAAGTGTTTTTCAGACTTTAAAACACTTTTGGGGTATTTTATTTGCGCCTGGCAGCCGTTTAGACACCTAATCTTGTCAGAAAGGCCCCTTCACTCTGGAATGCAGAGGGAGGAGGCCTCATTTTTGCGCCTCAGTTGCGCAGTTGCTTTTCATCAGGCAGTTCATGCAGCTTCACGTGGAAGGTCAAGAGGCTTAGGAAAGGACTTCAGAGAGGCTTATTACTTTTTTGAATAACCCCTAAGGAAGGTAAAAGCCGCAGTGGAGACTGTGGCAGGGGACTGTAGTGTGTTAACCGGTTAATTGCTGTTATCAGCTCCGGTTTGGGCATTTAAGGGTTAATTTGTCTGAAAATTGGTTTGCAATACTTTCAAAGCATTAAGACACTATGGTGAAAATTTCATAAAGATCGGATATTTCTTTGATGTTTTTCTGACGTTTCAATAATAAAGTGTGCACTTTTATTATTTAAAGAGACAGTAACGGTTTTGTATAAAATAACTTTTATTGCATTAAAAATCTGCCTAAGTCTGTCTAACATGTCTGTGCCTTCAGATAGCCTATGTTCTGTGTGTATGGAGGCCAAGGTGGTTCCCCCATTAAATGTATGTGCGAAGTGTGCCATAGCGTCCAAACAGATTAAGGACAGTACTGTCACATTTAAAAATATTGCCCAAGATGATTCTTTAAATGAAGGTAGTGGGGATAGCTCATCATCCTCTCCTTCTGTGTCAACACCAGCTTTGCCCGCGCAAGCGATACCTAGTACATCTAGCGCGCCAATGGCTGTTACTATGCAGCAATTAGCAGCAGTAATGGATAATTCTCTAGCAGCCTTTTTATCCAAACTGCCAGCTTTTCCTAGAAAGCGCGATTGCTCAGTTTTAAATACAGAGGATGAGCAAGCAGACGCTGAGGATAATTTATCCATTATGCCCTCACATCAATCTGAATTGGCGGTGAGGGAGGGCCTGTCTGAGGGAGAAATTTCTGACACAGGAAAAACTTCTCAGCAGGCAGAGCCTGATATCATTGCATTTAAATTTAAGCTAGAACACCTCCGCGCTCTGCTTAAGGAGGTGCTAGCTACACTTGATGATTGTGATCCTTTGGTGATTCCAGAGAAATTATGCAAAATGGACAAATTCTTAGAGGTCCCAGTGCACGCTGATGCGTTTCCGATACCCAAGAGGGTGGCGGATATAGTGACTAAGGAGTGGGATAAGCCAGGTGTTCCTTTCGTTCCCCCTGCTATATTTAAGAAAATGTTCCCCATAGTTGACCCCAGAAGGGACGCATGGCAGACGGTCCCTAAGGTAGAGGGGGCAGTTTCAACTTTAGCTAAGCGCACAACTATTCCAATAGAGGACAGTTGCGCTTTCAAAGATCCTATGGATAAAAAATTAGAAGGGTTGCTTAAGAAATTTTTTGTTCAGTAAGGTTTCCTTCTTCAACCAATTTCGTGCATTATTCCTGTCACCACGGCGGCGTCTTTTTGGTTCGATGAACTAGAAAATTCGCTCCAGAAGGAGACTCCATATGATGAAGTCATGGACAGAATTCACGCACTGAAGTTGGCTAATTCCTTTATTTTAGATGCCGCTTTTCAATTAGCTAAATTAGCGGCGAAAAAAATCAGGTTTTGCAATAGTGGCGCGCAGAGCGCTTTGGCTAAAATCTTGGTCGGCCGATGTGTCGTCCAAAACAAAATTGCTTAATATTCCTTTCAAGGGTAAGACCCTATTCGGGCCAGAATTGAAAGAGATTATTTCAGACATCACTGGGGGAAAGGGCCATGCCCTTCCACAGGATAGACCTTTCAAAGCAAAAAATAAGTCTAATTTTCGTTCCTTTCGCAATTTCAGGAACGGACCAGCTTCTAACTCTCCAGCCTCTAGACAAGAGGGTGACACTTCCCAGCCCAAACCAGCATGGAAACCATTGCAAGGCTGGAACAAGGGGAAACAGGCCAAGAAGCCTTCTGCTGCTACCAAATCAGCATGAAAGGATAGCCCCCGATCCGGGACCGGATCTGGTAGGGGGCAGACTCTCTCTCTTTGCTCAGGCTTGGGCAAGAGATTTCCTAGACCCCTGGGCTTTAGAGATTATCTCTCAGGGGTATCTCCTAGAATTCAAGGACCTTCCTCCAAAGGGAAGGTTTCACATTTCTCGCTTGTCTTTAGACCAGACAAAGAGACAGGCATTCTTACATTGCGTAGAAGACCTTTCCAAAATGGGAGTGATTCACCCAGTTCCAAAAGCAGAACAAGGACTGGGTTTTTACTCAAACCTGTTTGTAGTTCCCAAAAAGGAGGGAACGTTCAGGCCAATTCTGGACTTAAAGATCCTAAACAAATTCCTCAAAGTTCCATCATTCAAAATGGAAACAATTCGAACAATTTTACAGATGATCCAGGAGGGTCAATACATGACTACCGTGGACCTAAAGGATGCATACCTGCATATTCCTATCCACAAAAATCACCATCAGTTCCTAAGGTTCGCCTTTCTGGACAAACATTACCAGTTCGTGGCCCTTCCTTTCGGGTTGGCCACCGCTCCCAGAATTTTCACAAAGGTGCTAGGGTCCCTTCTAGCGGTACTAAGACCGCGGGGCATTGCAGTAACACCTTACCTAGACGACATCTTAATACAGGCGTCATCTTTTCCCAGAGCCAAGGCTCATACGGATATTGTTCTAGCCTTTCTAAGGTCTCACGGGTGGAAGGTGAACGTAGAAAAGAGTTCTCTGTCCCCGGTCACAAGGGTTCCCTTCCTGGGAACAATAATAGATTCGGTAGAAATGAAAATCTTTCTGACGGAGGTCAGGAAGTCAAAGCTTTCAAATGCTTGTCGAGTTCTTCATGCCATTGCTCAGCACTGTGGCTCAGTGCATTTAGGTAATCGGTCTAATGGTTGCGGCGATGGACATAGTCCCGTTTGCCAGAATTCATCTAAGACCACTGCAATTGTGCTTGCTCAGGCAGTGGAATGGGGATTATGCAGACTTGTCTCCCCAGATACAAGTGGACCAGAAAACCAGAGACTCGCTCCTCTGGTGGTTGTCTCAGGATCACCTGTCTCAGGGAATGAGTTTCCGCAGACCGGAGTGGATCATTGTCACGACCGACGCCAGTCTTTTAGGCTGGGGCGCGGTCTGGGACTCCCTGAAAGCTCAGGGTCTATGGTCTCGGGAAGAATCTCTTCTCCCAATAAACATTTTGGAACTGAGAGCGATAATCAATGCGTTCCTCGCTTGGCCTCAACTAGCAAACGCCAAATTCATAAGTTTTCAGTCGGACAACATGACGACTGTAGCGTACATCAATCATCAGGGAGGAACAAAGAGTTCCCTGGCGATGAGAGAAGTATCCAAGATCATCAAATGGGCGGAGGATCACTCCTGCCATCTATCTGCAATTCACATCCCAGGAGTAGACAACTGGGAGGCGGATTATTTGAGTCGTCAGACTTTCCATCCGGGGGAGTTGGAACTTCACCCGGAGGTCTTTGCCCAGTTATATCAACTATGGGGCATTCCAGATCTGGATCTGATGGCGTCTCGTCAGAACTCCAAGGTTCCTTGCTTCGGGTCCAGGTCCAGGGATCCCAAGGCGACATTGATAGATGCATTAGTGGCGCCTTGGTCGTTCAATCTAGCTTATGTCTTTCCACCGTTTCCTCTCCTTCCCAGGCTAGTAGCCAGGATCAAACAGGAGAAGGCTTCGGTAATTCTAATAGCTCCTGCGTGGCCACGCAGGACTTGGTATGCAGGCCTGGTGAATATGTCATCGGCTCCACCATGGAAGCTACCTTTGAGACAGGACCTTCTAGTACAAGGTCCATTCGAACATCCAAACCTAGTTTCTCTGCAACTGACTGCTTGAGATTGAACGCTTGATTCTGTCTAAGCGTGGGTTTTCGGAATCAGTTATAGATACTCTGGTTCAGGCCAGAAAGCCTGTAACCAGGAGAATTTACCATAAAATATGGCAGAAGTATCTCTGTTGGGGTGAATCCAAGGGTTACTCGTGGAGTAAAATTAGGATTCCAAGGATACTTTCCTTTCTCGAAGAAGGATTGGAGAAAGGTCTGTCAGCTAGTTCTCTAAAAGGACAGATATCTGCTCTGTCTGTCTTGTTACACAAACGTCTGGCAGCCGTGCCAGATGTTCAAGCTTTCGTACAGGCGTTAGTCAGAATTAAGCCTGTCTACAGACCTGTGACTCCACCATGGAGTCTAAATTTAGTTCTTTCAGTTCTTCAAGGGGTTCCGTTTGAACCTTTACATTCCATAGATATTAAGTTACTATCTTGGAAAGTTTTGGTTTTGGTTGCTATTTCTTCTGCTAGAAGAGTTTCTGAATTGTCTGCTTTGCAGTGTAATTCACCCTATCTGGTGTTTCATACAGATAAGGTAGTTTTTCGTACCAAGCCTGGTTTTCTTCCAAAGGTGGTTTCCAATAGGAATATTAACCAGGAAATAGTTGTTCCTTCTCTGTGTCCGAATCCAGTTTCAAAAAAGGAACGTTTGTTACACAATCTAGATGTGGTTCGTGCTTTAAAATTCTATCTGGAAGCAACAAAGGATTTCAGACAAACATCATCCTTGTTTGTAGTCTATTCTAGTAAGAGGAGAGGTCAGAAAGCTACGGCTACCTCTCTTTCCTTCTGGCTAAAAAGCATCATCCGATTGGCTTATGAGACTGCCGGACGGCAACCTCCTGAACGAATTACAGCTCACTCTACTAGAGCTGTGGCTTCCACATGGGCTTTCAAGAACGAGGCTTCTGTTGAACAGATCTGTAAGGCAGCGACGTGGTCTTCTCTGCATACATTTGCCAAATTTTATAAATTCGATACTTATGCTTCTTCGGAGGCTATTTTTGGGAGAAAGGTTTTACAAGCAGTGGTGCCTTCCGTTTAGGTTACCTGACTTGTTCCCTCCCTTCATCCGTGTCCTAAAGCTTTGGTATTGGTTCCCACAAGTAAGGATGAAGCCGTGGACCGGACACACCAATGTAGGAGAAAACAGAATTTATGTTTACCTGATAAATTTCTTTCTCCTACGGTGTGTCCGGTCCACGGCCCGCCCTGGCTTTTAGTCAGGTTTAAATTTTTGTTTTTTTGTACACTACAGTCACCACTGCACCCTATGGTTCTCCTTTTTCTCCTAACCGTCGGTCGAATGACTGGGGGGCGGAGCTAGAGGGGGGGGCTATATTGACAGCTCTGCTGTGTGCTCTCTTTGCCACTTCCTGTAGGGAATGAGAATATCCCACAAGTAAGGATGAAGCCGTGGACCGGACACACCGTAGGAAAAAGAAATTTATCAGGTAAACATAAATTCTGTTTTTAATGTTTTTTTAAAGTGTATAACATAGCCTCAATTCCTTTATTGTGTTTAATTGACATATGTAAAGCGGAAACATCAAGTATAGCGAAAGCATAATCATTTTCCCACTTGATTTCTTCCTGTTTAGAGAGTAGATGAGGGGTATCCCTTATATGCGATTTGGTACCATTAGTTGTAGATAATGATCAATGTACTGGGAGAGATTATTTTAAGGTTGTTTATCCCTGAAATAATTGGTCTCCCTGGTGTGTTTTTTTTTTATCTTTGTGGATTTTTGGCAAATGATAAAAAATAGCCATTTTTGGATTTTCAGTTGAACGGAATTTATATTCTTCATTTGTGAGTATTTTGTTTTTTAGTGCTCTGTTAATTAAATACAAATACTGATTAAGAAATGTTTCTGTTGGATAATTTTATAACATTCGATATGTAGTATCATCTGCAAGTATTCTAATAGCCTCTGTAAGCCCCTTCTTTGTCTGTTTCTCTAACAATTATACTTTGATTCTCACTCAAATTGTTTAGGGCTTGTTTTTCCATCCTACTTAGATTAGTGTTTTTTACTTTAAATGATTGACAGAGGCAATCTAAATCTTTCAGTATCATGTCTTCAAACATTGTAATGAATTTGCCTTTCGATTGTACTGGGTTAAGTCTGTATTTAAGAGGTTTCTGGTTTTAGCTTTATGCTCCATTTGATAAATCACAAACATGAGTTGAGACACCATGGCAAATAGCAGCATTTGTATGTGGTATTATTAAATGCTAAGTGTATTCCCGGAGTACACACAAACAGTAGTTATAAAGAGTGACCGAAGTAATTTTATTGTTTGTCTTATGTGAACATCATTTTAAAAGTATTAAATATTTTATTACATTACAAAAACTTAAAATGACATTAAAGACTTTGAGATTGTAATATGTGGATATTTTCACTCTATTGGTTTTTTTCTGCATTATACATTTCTTTTCTGTAGAAAATTATGTGTAGGAAATCTTCATTATAGGTATAGAACGTAGTATAAATGCAACATTCTAAAAAAATGTATCTGAATGCTTTATAACTATTGATGTGCACAAATAGTAGTTTTGAGACTGAAATCATTTTATTGCTATCTTTTTCTGTAAACACAATTTTAAAAAGTCTAAAATACATTTAAGAAAAATAATCGGTAGAAAATTACATCAGCAATAATTTCTATTTTGTTCAGAGATGGACTAATATGGGTTGCTGGTGAGTCCTAAAAATTGTTCCTAATGTCTAATAAACTAATCCTTAGCATGAAGGACAGGGAAAGGTGTAGGGGTCATAGCCAGTCCCCTACCCTTCTAGTAGACACTAATTGAGAACAGTTCAAATGTTTTCAATATAAAATAATGATGTAATCACTCAATAACATTACTCGTATTGTATTTTTTTTATCAACAGGTGGATTCACAAATTGCAGTAATCCTAGTTATGGCCAGAGTGCTGGTGATTCGTTCAATCTTCTTGAAAATCAAAGAAGCCACAAGGGACATTTATGTTCTGAATGTGGAAAATGTTTTCGTTGGAAATCACATCTTATTATTCATCAGAAAACTCATACAGGAGAAAAGGAATTTTCATGTTCTGAGTGTGGAAAATGTTTTACCTGGAAATCACAACTTATTACTCATCAGAAAAATCATAGAGGAGAAAAGGAATTTTCATGTTCTGAGTGTGGAAAATGTTTTACCTGGAAATCACAACTTATTACTCATCAGAAAAATCATACAGGAGAAAAGGAATTTTCATGTTCTGAGTGTGGAAAATGTTTTACCTGGAAATCACATCTTATTACTCATCAGAAAAATCATACAGGAAAAAAGGAATTTTCATGTTCTGAGTGTGGAAAATGTTTTACCTGGAAATCACAACTTATTACTCATCAGAAAAATCATACAGGAGAAAAGGAATTTTCATGTTCTGAGTGTGGAAAATGTTTTACCTGGAAATCACAACTTATTACTCATCAGAAAATTCATACAGGAGAAAAAGCATTTTCATGTTCTTTATGTGGGAAATGTTTTAATCTGAAATCAAATTTTATTAGACATCAGAAAATACATTTAGGAGAGAAAGCATTTTCATGTTTTCAGTGTGGGAAATGTTTTACTATGAAATCACAACTTATTACTCATCAGAAAAATCATAGAGGAGAAAAGGAATTTTCATGTTCTGAGTGTGGAAAATGTTTTACCTGGAAATCACAACTTATTACTCATCAGAAAAATCATACAGGAGAAAAGGAATTTTCATGTTCTGAGTGTGGAAAATGTTTTACCTGGAAATCACATCTTATTACTCATCAGAAAAATCATACAGGAAAAAAGGAATTTTCATGTTCTGAGTGTGGAAAATGTTTTACCTGGAAATCACAACTTATTACTCATCAGAAAAATCATACAGGAGAAAAGGAATTTTCATGTTCTGAGTGTGGAAAATGTTTTACCTGGAAATCACAACTTATTACTCATCAGAAAATTCATACAGGAGAAAAAGCATTTTCATGTTCTTTATGTGGGAAATGTTTTAATCTGAAATCAAATTTTATTAGACATCAGAAAATACATTTAGGAGAGAAAGCATTTTCATGTTTTCAGTGTGGGAAATGTTTTACTATGAAATCAAATCTTATAGTACATCTGAAAACTCATACAGGAGAGAAAACATGTTCATGTTCTGAATGTGGAAAATGTTTTACTATGAAATCACAACTTATTGTTCATCAGAAAATTCATACAGGAGAGAAAGCATTTTCATGTTCTGAATGTGGAAAATGTTTTCTCAAGAAAGCAGATCTTTATAGACATTTGAAAATTCATACAGGAGAAAGGCCATTTTCCTGTTCTATATGCGGGAAATGTTTTATCCAGAAATCAAATCTTATTAGCCACCAGAAAATTCATACAGGAAACAAACCAGTTTAATGTTCTTTAAGTGGGAAATATTTTCTTAAGAAACCAAAAAACTATATCCTGCTTTCTATAGAGGTCCTGAATATTGCTCATTTTTTTACTGCTGAATCTTGGTTATTTTAAAAGGATACAATTTTGAAAATCAGAAATGATTAAATAGTATGTGCATGTATTTTAATTGCACAGCAATCCTTTCACATGTACTGGTGTTCTACATCTGAGCAATTCAAGTAACTGCGCTGCTCAAATATCTGCTAGTCAATTGGAAAAACAAGATGCACTTGTCTGCTGATAGTTTGTATATTGTCTGAACTGCAAAAACAAGTCTCCCATATCAGCTGTAGCTATTTCACCTTAACAGGAAATCGGATATTCCTTACCTGCTTCCAGATCTGCACAGTATCTAAAATGTACAAGGAACACTGCCTAACCTGATCTGTTTATCTCTCCTTAAATGTATAGAAAACTGTGCTGTTTTACTAAAAAAAAAGTTAAATCAAAGGAAACATAAAAAGAAACAGATTGTATTATTAAAGACATTAAAGACTTTGAGATTGTAATATGTGGATATTTTCACTCTATTGGTTTTTTTCTGCATTATACATTTCTTTTCTGTAGAAAATTATGTGTAGGAAATCTTCATTATAGGTATAGAACGTAGTATAAATGCAACATTCTAAAAAAATGTATCTGAATGCTTAATAACTATTGATGTGCACAAATAGTAGTTTTGAGACTGAAATCATTTTATTGCTATCTTTTTCTGTAAACACAATTTTAAAAAGTCTAAAATACATTTAAGAAAAATAATCGGTAGAAAATTACATCAGCAATAATTTCTATTTTGTTCAGAGATGGACTAATATGGGTTGCTGGTGAGTCCTAAAAATTGTTCCTAATGTCTAATAAACTAATCCTTAGCATGAAGGACAGGGAAAGGTGTAGGGGTCATAGCCAGTCCCCTACCCTTCTAGTAGACACTAATTGAGAACAGTTCAAATGTTTTCAATATAAAATAATGATGTAATCACTCAATAACATTACTCGTATTGTATTTTTTTTTATCAACAGGTGGATTCACAAATTGCAGTAATCCTAGTTATGGCCAGAGTGCTGGTGATTCGTTTTACTATGAAATCAAATCATATAGGACATCTGAAAACTCATACAGGAGAGAAAACATGTTCATGTTATGAATGTGGAAAATGTTTTACTATGAAATCACACTAATTGAGAACAGTTCAAATGTTTTCAATATAAAATAATGATGTAATCACTCAATAACATTACTCGTATTGTATTTTCTTTCATGTAATTAGCAAGAGTCCATGAGCTAGTGACGTATGGGATATACATTCCTACCAGGAGGGGCAAAGTTTCCCAAACCTCAAAATGCCTATAAATACACCCCTCACCACACCCACAAATCAATTTTACAAACTTTGCCTCCTATGGAGGTGGTGAAGTAAGTTTGTGCTAGATTCTACGTTGATATGCGCTCCGCAGCAGGTTGGAGCCCGGTTTTCCTCTCAGCGTGCAGTGAATGTCAGAGGGATGTGAAGAGAGTATTGCCTGTTTGAATTCAATGATCTCCTTCTACGGGGTCTATTTCATAGGTTCTCTGTTATCGGTCGTAGAGATTCATCTCTTACCTCCCTTTTCAGATCGACGATATACTCTTATATATATACCATTACCTCTGCTGATTTTCGTTTCAGTACTGGTTTGGCTTTCTACAAACATGTAGATGAGTGTCCTGGGGTAAGTAAGTCTTATTTTCTGTGACACTCTAAAGCTATGGTTCTAAATATATGTATTCAAAACATTTATTTGCCTTGACTCAGGATGTTCAACATTCCTTTTTTTCAGACAGTTTCATATTTGGGATAATGCATTTGAATCAATCATTTTTTCTTACCTTAAAAATTTGACTTTTTCCCTGTGGGCTGTTAGGCTCGCGGGGGCTGAAAATGCTTCATTTTATTGCGTCATTCTTGGCTCTGACTTTTTTGGCGCAAAATATCTTTTCCATTTCTGGCATCATACGTGTCGCCGGAAGTTGCGTCATTTTTTGACGTTCTTTTGCGCCAAAAATGTCGGCGTTCCGGATGTGGCGTCATTTTTGGCACCAAAAGCATTTAGGCGCCAAATAATGTGGGCGTCTTATTTGGCGCTAAAAAATATGGGCGTCGCTTTTGTCTCCACATTATTTAAGTCTCATTTTTCATTGCTTCTAGTTGCTAGAAGCTTGTTTTTTGGCATTTTTTCCCATTCCTGAAACTGTCATTTAAGGAATTTGATCAATTTTGCTTTATATGTTGTTTTTTTCTCTTACATATTGCAAGATGTCTCACGTTGCATCTGAGTCAGAAGAAACTTCAGGAAAATCGCTGCCTGGTGCTGGAACTACCAAAGCTAAGTGTATCTGCTGTAAACTTTTGGTAGTTGTTCCTCCAGCTGTTGTTTGTATTAAATGTCATGACAAACTTGTTAATGCAGAAAATATTTCCTTTAGTAAAATACCATTACCTGTTGCAGTTTCCTCAACATCTAATGTTCAGAGTGTTCCTGATAACATAAGAGATTTTGTTTCTGAATCCATAAAGAAGGCTATGTCTGTTATTCCTCCTTCTAGTAAACATAAAAAACCTTTTAAAACTTCTCTTTATCCAGATGAATTTTTAAATGAACATCATCATTCTGATTCTAATGATTCTTCTGGTTCAGAGGACTCTGTCTCAGAGGTTGATGCTGATAAATCTTCATATTTATTTAAAATGGAATTTATTCGTTCTTTACTTAAAGAAGTCCTAATTGCATTAGAAATTGAGGATTCTGGTCCTCTTGATACTAAATCTAAACGTTTAGACAAGGTCTTTAAATCTCCTGTAGTTATTCCAGAAGTTTTTCCTGTTCCAGGTGCTATTTCTGAAGTAATTTCCAGAGAATGGAATAATTTGGGTAATTCATTTTCTCCTTCTAAACGTTTTAAGCAATTATATCCTGTGCCGTCCGACAGATTAGAGTTTTGGGATAAAATCCCTAAAGTTGATGGGGCTATTTCTACCCTTGCTAAACGTACTACTATTCCTACGGCAGATGGTACTTCCTTTAAGGATCCTCTAGATAGGAAAATTGAATCCTTTCTAAGAAAAGCTTATTTGTGTTCAGGTAATCTTCTTAGACCTGCTATATCTTTGGCGGATGTTGCTGCAGCTTCAACTTTTTGGTTGGAAACTTTAGCACAACAAGTAACAGATCATGATTCTCATAACATTATTATTCTGCTTCAACATGCTAATAATTTTATCTGTGATGCCATTTTTGATATTATCAGAGTTGATGTCAGGTTTATGTCTCTAGCTATTTTAGCTAGAAGAGCTTTATGGCTTAAAACTTGGAATGCTGATATGTCTTCTAAATCGACTCTACTTTCCCTTTCTTTCCAGGGTAATAAATTATTTGGTTCTCAGTTGGATTCTATTATCTCAACTGTTACTGGTGGGAAAGGAACTTTTTTACCGCAGGATAAAAAATCTAAGGGTAAAAACAGGGCTAATAATCGTTTTCGTTCCTTTCGTTTCAACAAAGAACAAAAGCCTGATCCTTCATCCTCAGGAGCAGTTTCAGTTTGGAAACCATCTCCAGTCTGGAATAAATCCAAGCCTTCTAGAAAAGCAAAGCCAGCTTCTAAGTCCACATGAAGGTGCGGCCCTCATTCCAGCTCAGCTGGTAGGGGGCAGATTACGTTTTTTCAAAGAAATTTGGATCGATTCTGTTCACAATCTTTGGATTCAGAACATTGTTTCAGAAGGGTACAGAATTGGTTTCAAGATAAGACCTCCTGCAAAGAGATTTTTTCTTTCCCGTGTCCCAGTAAACCCAGCGAAAGCTCAAGCATTTCTGAAATGTGTTTCAGATCTAGAGTTGGCTGGAGTAATTATGCCAGTTCCAGTTCTGGAACAGGGGCTGGGGTTTTATTCAAATCTCTTCATTGTACCAAAGAAGGAGAATTCCTTCAGACCAGTTCTGGATCTAAGAATATTGAATCGTTATGTAAGGATACCAACATTCAAGATGGTAACTATAAGGACTATCCTGCCTTTTGTTCAGCAAGGGCATTATATGTCTACAATAGATTTACAGGATGCATATCTGCATATTCCGATTCTGAGATTCTCTTTCCTGGACAGGCATTACCAGTTTGTGGCTCTGCCGTTTGGCCTAGCAACAGCTCCAAGAATTTTTACAAAGGTTCTCGGTGCCCTTCTGTCTGTAATCAGAGAACAGGGTATTGTGGTATTTCCTTATTTGGACGATATCTTGGTACTTGCTCAGTCTTCACATTTAGCAGAATCTCATACGTATCGACTTGTGTTGTTTCTTCAAGATCATGGTTGGAGGATCAATTCACTAAAAAGTTCATTGATTCCTCAGACAAGGGTAACCTTTTTGGGTTTCCAGATAGATTCAGTGTCCATGACTCTGTCTTTGACAGACAAGAGACGTCTAAAATTGATTTCAGCTTGTCGAAACCTTCAGTCACAATCATTCCCTTCGGTAGCCTTTTGCATGGAAATTTTAGGTCTTATGACTGCTGCATCGGACGCAATCCCCTTTGCTCGTTTTCACATGCGACCTCTTCAGCTCTGTATGCTGAACCAATGGTGCAGGGATTACACAAAGATATCTCAATTAATATCTTTAAAACCGATTGTACGACACTCTCTAACGTGGTGGACAGATCACCATCGTTTAGTTCAGGGGGCTTCTTTTGTTCTTCCGACCTGGACTGTAATTTCAACAGATGCAAGTCTTACAGGTTGGGGAGCTGTGTGGGGGTCTCTGACGGCACAAGGGGTTTGGGAATCTCAGGAGGTGAGATTACCGATCAATATTTTGGAACTCCGTGCAATTTTCAGAGCTCTTCAGTCTTGGCCTCTTCTGAAGAGAGAATTGTTCATTTGTTTTCAGACAGACAATGTCACAACTGTGGCATACATCAATCATCAGGGGGGGACTCACAGTCCTCTGGCTATGAAAGAAGTATCTCGAATTCTGGTTTGGGCGGATTCCAGCTCCTGTCTAATCTCTGCGGTTCATATCCCAGGTATAGACAATTGGGAAGCGGATTATCTCAGTCGGCAAACGTTGCATCCGGGCGAATGGTCTCTTCACCCAGAGGTATTTCTTCAGATTGTTCAAATGTGGGAACTTCCAGAAATAGATCTGATGGCTTCTCATCTAAACAAGAAGCTTCCCAGGTATCTGTCCAGATCCCGGGATCCTCAGGCGGAGGCAGTGGATGCATTGTCACTTCCTTGGAAGTATCATCCTGCCTATATCTTTCCGCCTCTAGTTCTTCTTCCAAGAGTAATCTCCAAGATTCTGAAGGAATGCTCGTTTGTCCTGCTGGTAGCTCCAGCATGGCCTCACAGGTTTTGGTATGCGGATCTTGTCCAGATGGCCTCTTGCCAACCGTGGACTCTTCCTTTAAGACCAGACCTTCTGTCGCAAGGTCCTTTTTTCCATCAGGATCTCAAATCCTTAAATTTAAAGGTATGAAGATTGAACGCTTGATTCTTGGTCAAAGAGGTTTCTCTGACTCTGTGATTAATACTATGTTACAGGCTCGTAAATCTGTATCTAGAGAGATATATTATAGAGTCTGGAAGACTTATATTTCTTGGTGTCTTTCTCATCATTTTTCCTGGCATTCTTTTAGAATTCCGAGAATTTTACAGTTTCTTCAGGATGGTTTAGATAAAGGTTTGTCCGCAAGTTCCTTGAAAGGACAAATCTCTGCTCTTTCTGTTCTTTTTCACAGAAAGATTGCTAATCTTCCTGATATTCATTGTTTTGTACAAGCTTTGGTTCGTATAAAACCTGTCATTAAGTCAATTTCTCCTCCTTGGAGTTTGAATTTGGTTCTGGGGGCTCTTCAAGCTCCTCCTTTTGCACCCATGCATTCATTGGACATTAAATTACTTTCTTGGAAAGTTTTGTTCCTTTTGGCGATCTCTTCTGCCAGAAGAGTCTTTGAATTATCTGCTCTTTCTTGTGAGTCTCCTTTTCTGATTTTTCATCAGGATAAGGCGGTGTTGCGAACTTCTTTTGAATTTTTACCTAAGGTTGTGAATTCTAACAACATTAGTAGAGAAATTGTGGTTCCTTCATTATGTCCTAATCCTAAGAATTCTAAGGAGAAATCGTTGCATTCTTTGGATGTTGTTAGAGCTTTGAAATATTATGTTGAAGCTACTAAGTCTTTCCGAAAGACTTCTAGTCTATTTGTTATCTTTTCCGGTTCTAGAAAAGGCCAGAAAGCTTCTGCCATTTCTTTGGCATCTTAGTTGAAATCTTTAATTCATCATGCCTATGTCGAGTCGGGTAAAACTCTGCCTCAAAGGATTACAGCTCATTCTACTAGGTCAGTTTCTACTTCCTGGGCGTTTAGGAATGAAGCTTCGGTTGATCAGATTTGCAAAGCAGCAACTTGGTCCTCTTTGCATACTTTTACTAAATTCTACCATTTTGATGTGTTTTCTTCTTCTGAAGCAGTTTTTGGTAGAAAAGTACTTCAGGCAGCGGTTTCAGTTTGAATCTTCTGCTTATGTTTTCATTAAACTTTATTTTGGGTGTGGATTATTTTCAGCAGGAATTGGCTGTCTTTATTTTATCCCTCCCTCTCTAGTGACTCTTGCGTGGAAAGATCCACATCTTGGGTAGTCATTATCCCATACGTCACTAGCTCATGGACTCTTGCTAATTACATGAAAGAAAACATAATTTATGTAAGAACTTACCTGATAAATTAATTTCTTTCATATTAGCAAGAGTCCATGAGGCCCACCCTTTTTTGTGGTGGTTATGATTTTTTTGTATAAAGCACAATTATTCCAATTCCTTATTTTATATGCTTTCGCACTTTTTTTCTTATCACCCCACTTCTTGGCTATTCGTTAAACTGATTTGTGGGTGTGGTGAGGGGTGTATTTATAGGCATTTTGAGGTTTGGGAAACTTTGCCCCTCCTGGTAGGAATGTATATCCCATACGTCACTAGCTCATGGACTCTTGCTAATATGAAAGAAATGAATTTATCAGGTAAGTTCTTACATAAATTATGTTTTTTTTATCAACAGGTGGATTCACAAATTGCAGTAATCCTAGTTATGGCCAGAGTGCTGGTGATTCGTTTTACTATGAAATCAAATCTTATAGGACATCTGAAAATTCATACAGGAGAGAAAGCATTTTCATGTTCTGAATGTGGAAAATGTTTTCTCAAGAAAGCAGATCTTTATAGACATTTGAAAATTCATACAGGAGAAAGGCCATTTTCCTGTTCTATATGCGGGAAATGTTTTAGCCAGAAATCAAATCTTATTAGCCACCAGAAAATTCATACAGGAAACAAACCAGTTTAATGTTCTTGAAGTGGGAAATATTTTCTTAAGAAACCAAAAAACTATATCCTGCTTTCTATAGAGGTCCTGAATATTGCTCATTTTTTTACTGCTGAATCTTGGTTATTTTAAAAGGATACAATTTTGAAAATCAGAAATGATTAAATAGTATGTGCATGTATTTTAATTGCACAGCAATCCTTTCACATGTACTGGTGTTCTACATCTGAGCAATTCAAGTAACTGCGCTGCTCAAATATCTGCTAGTCAATTGGAAAAACAAGATGCACTTGTCTGCTGATAGTTTGTATATTGTCTGAACTGCAAAAACAAGTCTCCCATATCAGCTGTAGCTATTTCACCTTAACAGGAAATCGGATATTCCTTACCTGCTTCCAGATCTGCACAGTATCTAAAATGTACAAGGAACACTGCCTAACCTGATCTGTTTATCTCTCCTTAAATGTATAGAAAACTGTGCTGTTTTACTAAAAAAAATGTTAAATCAAAGGAAACATAAAAAGAAACAGATTGTATTATTACACAGCAAACAATTTACCTGTTTTCTTGCAAAATGAGCATTTATAAATTCTCATTGTACCCACACCTGCTGAGGACTTAACTTGCATTCTGTCTTCTTCTGAGCATGGGCAAAACACTGACTTCCTGTGTTTAGTGAATGATAGTTCAGGTATCTACTAGTAAAAGATTTATGACATCAAGCTTCTGCAGGACCTAAATCAGCTGCTGCTATACAGACCCTTGCTGTTCATCAATCAGATTCTCATTACCAGTTTGCAGGAATTATGAAACATGTATCCTATAAAGCCAGTTCAGCAGTTTTTTATATTTGTTTTCATAAATTAATTTCCTTCTTGGCAGTGAGAGTCCATGAGAACATTCATAACCTATGGGAAATACTATTCCTGGCCACCAGGAGGAGGCAAAGACACCCCAAACAAGACTATAAGTATCCCTCCCACTTCCCCTACCCTCCATTAGTTCAGCCGAGTATAAGGAGAAGTGAAGAGAGATACAAGGGGCACAGAGGTGCAAAAAACAACTGCCATAATTACACATTAGCATTTGGGCGGGGTTGTGAACTCTCACTGCCAAGAAGGAAATTAATTTATCAGGTAAGCATACATTTTATTTACCTTCTTTTGGCAGTGAGAGTCCACGAGAACATCCATAACCTATGAGAAACTAATACCCAAGCTGTTCACAAATGTTCAGGAGGGAAAAGTAAGGGAGGCAGTCTTAAGTACTAGGCACCACGGTTTGTAGATACCGTCTCCCAAAGGAGGCAAAAACATCAAATTTGTAGAATTTTGTGAAGTGTGTAATGAAGACCAAGTTGCAGCCTTCCAGATCTGCTAAACTGAGGCCTCATTCTTGAAGGCCCAAGTAGTAGACACCGCACAGGTAGAATGTGCCGTGATTCTCAAAAGAGCTCCTGACCCCCTTCCATACTGATCAGACTTCTCAACCAAAAGGAAATAGTAACAGCTGAGGTCTTTTGCACCTTTTGTGCTTGCCAGTGTACAGGATAAATAAAGAAGAAGATTGACGAAACTCCTTTATAGCGTGAAGGTAGAACTTCAAAGCTCTGACCACATCTAAATTGTGTAACAATCTCTCCAAGGAGGATGATGGGTTAGGACAAAGTGAGGGAACCATAATCTCCTGTTCATCACCAGAGGAAAAAGCCAAAAGGAAGACCACTTTCCAAGTGTCTAACTTAATATCAACAGAATGCAGAGGCTCACTCTCTGAAGTACCTTAGAACTAAGTTTAGGCTCCACGGGGGAGCAACAGGTTTGAAAACAGCTCTAATTCGACCAGAGCCTGAACAAACTCTTGAACATCTGTCAGACTAGCCAGATTTTTGTGAAAATGAACAGAAAGGGCAGAGATATGACCCTTGATAAAACTGTCTGACAGACCTCTCTCCAGACCTTCCTGGAGAAACTGAAGAATACACAGAGTCGTCACTCTACACCAAGAAAAACCTTGCTGGTCACACCAGTGTAGATAAGTCCTCCAGACCTTGTAGTAGATGTCTCTGGTAACACTGGCTCCATCCCTGGACCTTGATCCATACTTTGGGAGCTTGGCATTGAAGCGGGAAGCCATCAGATCTAAGTCTGGAACACCCCATCTGCAAGTTATTTACAGAAATACCTCCTGATTCAGGGACCACTCACCCTGAGTGGAGCATCTGCCCGCTCAGGAAATCCGGGCAGAAGCCAATTGGGGCCACGATATAAAATTGCGTTGTATATAGCTCTCAACTCGAGAATATTGATTGGGAGAGATAGTTCCTCCTGACACTAGGTTCACTGGGTCCTCGGAGAACCCCATACCACACCCCAGCCTGACAGACTCACGTCTGTGGTGATTATTACCCAAGAGGGGCGACGGAAACTCATACCTAGGAGGAGTTGGGGATTGTCACCAGGCAAGACTCCCTCTCATCTGGGCGTCTAGATAGATGACCTGCAACAGATCTGAATGATCTCCATTCCATTGTTTGAGCATACACAACTATAGTGATCTCATATGAAAGTGAGCAAATGGTATAACATCAGATGCCGCAACCATGAGACCTACCACCTCCATGCATTGCGCTTATCTGTGAGGTAAATGCGCATACTGACAGAGTCTATGATCGCTCCCAGATAGTTTACCCTTGTAGCTGGGACAAGGGAGCTCCTTTTTCCAAGTTGACCTTCCAAAGATGCGCCTGAAGACACAAGAGTAACCTCTGTGTGTGGTCCTGAGCCACTGGTAATGATGAAGCATGAACCAGAATGTCGTCCTTGTAAGGGGCCATTGCAATCCCCTGCAGATGAACCGCAGCCATCAGAGCTCTTAGCACCTTTGTGAACACTCTGGGTGCCATAGCCAGTCTGAATGGAAGCACAAAAAACTAATAGTGCTTGTCTAGGAAGGTGAACTGTAGGAAACTGTAATGATCTCTGTAGATCGAAATGTGAAGGTACACGTCCCTTAGGTCTATTGTGGACATGAACTGGTCCTCTTGTACTAGGGGAAGTATGGACATTCTTGTACGTGGGAACCTTTACGGATTAGTTAAGTCCCTTCAAGTCCAAAATAGGGTGGAACGTGCCCTCCTTCTTTGAGACCACAAATAAATTGGAGTAGAACCCTTTTCCTCTCTCTGATGGGGGAACTGGAACCACTATGCCAATGGTAAGGAGGTCATCCACGCAGCGGAACAGAGTCACTTTCTTCACAGGGTTTCCTGATACCCTTGACAGTAGAAAGCGGTCCCTTGGGGGACGAGACTGAAAGCTTATTCTGTATCTCAGGCAAATAATGTCCAGCACCCAGGGGTCCTGCACGGAGTAAAACCATTCCCTCTGAAACAGAGAAAGTCTGCCCCCCACATGACCCGGACTTAAACACGTTATCCCCTAACCACGATTTAAGACACAAGGCCCTCCTAACCAGAACCACAAAGCTAGAGTTCTTAAGATTAATGCAAATAATTTTCAGGGTGGCATCCTTGATGAAGGCATTCACCAGTCTTTGGGATTGAATATGACCCTGGATCTCCTCCAGGGGAGTTTCCACAGCAATCCGATCCAATAAAGATTCACACCAGAACTTGGCTGCCCCCATTACTGCAGCTATCCCGACTGCTTGTTGACTTACATCACCTCTTTATTAGACAAGTTGCTATCAAAGTGGAGACAAAACACCTATCATGAGTCTGTGTAAAAAAACACCACGTTATCAGACAGGAGATGTAGGTAGACTGGAAAGAGGCATGGGAGATCCAGCGTCAACCAGTATTATATATTCCAATACTTAATTGAGATTTATATGGATATATGATCCCCAGCTCTACTGAGCCAATTGATGTTAAACTTAATTTCTTCTTCTACAGAGCACCTCTCTCTGCCTACCTTAAAGATACTAGGCAAAGAACTACTAGAGGGTAGGGGAAGCGGGAGGGATATATATAGTCTTGTTTGGGGTGTCTGCCTCCTCCTGGTGGCCAGGAATATTATTTCCCATATGTTATGAATTTTCTTGTGGATTCTTACTGCCAAAGAAAAATATATATATATATATATATATATATATATATATATATATATATATATATATATATATATATATATATATACATACACACACACACACAGGGCATGAATTTCCAGTGGTACACTAGTCCTGGATGACTTAAAAATTGCAGCTTGACTTTTTCTATCTTTATCATTGAGTGGAATAGTAAATGTATATACAGTATGTATGTGTATATATATATATATATATATATATATATATATATACCGTATATATATATATATATTAAATTGCCTTTAGGAAGAGAAGGTGATTTGTGCATAAGACCAACTCTTTTGCTATACAATTCAAAGTAATGACTACGTCTGTAAATAATAATAGAGGCATAAATCATGAAATCAGAATGTTAAAAAATAAGCAGTAATGTTCAGTAGTACTAAAAAATAAATTATGATACATATTGCAATCATTTCTATTTAATATAATCCAATGCTTAGTCATTTTTTATTACAACAATAAAACAGACTAGCATATCCCTTTAAAAACAGGATCCTGCTCTAATCTGCACAGGGAAGCCTGTTTTACCTGATCTGTTTATCTCTCCTTAAAAACAGGGCAATGTTTGCATGCTCTCAGCTCTACACATTGTCTAATCTGCACAGGGAAGCCTGTTTTACCAGATTTGTTTATCTGTCCTTAAAGGGACATTAAACATCAAAAAATGGTATTGTAGATAATCCCTTTATCACCCATTCCCCAGTTTTGCATAACCAACACTGCTATATTAATATACTTTTTTACCTCTGTAATTATCTTGCATCTAAGTTTCTGCAGACTGCCCCTTATTTCAGATCTTTTGACAGACTTGCATTTCAGGCAATTAGTGCTGACTCTTAAATAAGGTCACGGTCATGAGCACAATGTTATCTATCTGACACACATGAACTAACGCCCTCTAGCTGTGAAACACTGTCAAATTCATTCAAATAAGAGGCGGCCATCAAGGGCTTAGAAATTGGCATATGAGCCTACCTAGGTTTAGCTTTCAACTAAGAATACCAAGAGAACAAAGCAAAATGATGATACAAGTAAATCGGAAAGTTGTTTAAAATTCTATGCCCTATCTGAATCCTTAAAGTTTAATTTGGACTTTACTGTCCTTTTAACAGGATCCTGCTTGTCTGCTCTCAGCTCTGGACATTGGCCTCTAGTTATCAATGTCTGTCGGACCTGATCCGACAGTGCGGATCAGGTCCGACAGACATCGCTGAATACGGCGAGCAATACGCTCGCCGTATTGAGCATTGCACCAGCAGCTCACAAGAGCTGCTGGTGCAACGTCGCCCCCTGCAGACTCGCGGCCAATAGGCCACCAGTAGGGAGGTTTCAATCAACCCTATCGTACTCGATCAGGTTGATTTCCGGCGATGTTTGTCCGCCTGCTCAGAGCAGGCGGACAGGTTATGGGGCAGCAGTCTTTGTGACCGCTGCTTTATAACTGCTGTTTCTGGCGAGCCTGCAGGCTCAACAGAAACGCGGGCATCAAGCTCCATTCGGAGCTTGATACATATGCCCCATTGTCTTAATCTGTACAGGGAAGTCTGTCCTACCAGATCTGTTTATCTCTCATTAAAAACAAGGCCAGGTACCTCCATGCAATTCAGACAATGTGCAGAGCTTAAAGCAGGAAAAGCAACAGATTACTTGTTAAGGATAAATGTACACTTCTATAATGTATTTTTCTCCACATTTGCATGAACTCCTTACCTGCTTAAAGGGACACTCAAGTCAAAATAAACTTTTATGATTCAGAAAGAGAATGCAGTTTTAAGACACTTTACAATTTACTTCCAGTTTCATTTTTTTCCACAGTCTTTAAATTTACACTTTCTGGGGAACATTATCCTACTGAGCATGTGCACAAGCTCACAGGATATACGTATACTAGTCTGTGATTGGCTGATGTCTATCACATGGCCAGCGCTCAGGAGCAAGTGGGAGCGCTTCACTTCCAGCGATGACGTGGCGCTGGGTGACGTCACAAGCAAAGGAGCTTAGAGAAAACGATTGCATGCGCAAAGGGATCTGCAGCACAATAATGGACTTTGTGCATGCGATCGTTTTTACCAAGCTCCCTTGTAGCTGACCGTACAAATTGTGTCTAAGTGGAGGATTATTTTTATACAACACCGTTGTCCTAAAATGGTTTCCCCTGCCTCTCGGCAAACATCAGAACCCTGACCCACCTCCATTCAGCTGCTCTCAGCCCTTGTAGCTTATCCTGCACCATTCAGCTAATAATACTACAGGTGCTGAGCTGAGAGCAACTGAATAGAGGTGGGTCAGAGTTCCGATGTTTGCAGAGAGGCAGGGGAAACCAGAGACACTGGGGAAACAATAACACCGGGTAAGTCTGACAGCAGCATTTAGTACAGGGCAAAGTGGAGATAGGTTACTAAACCACTTTGCCCTGTACTAAATGCTGCTGTCAGACTTATCCGCCTCATTTATGATACAACACCGGTCCCTCTGCTGCTTATAAAAACATGGCAACCTCCACAGCAACACGTGTGTGGAGGCTGCCATGTTGCCAAGCGTTTGAGCTTGCTCTGAAAAGTCCCAGCTTTTCCAGCACATTGGAAGCGCTGGGACTTACGTCATCAGAGCGCTCAAAAAACGCCAGGCATCTCACTTGCAAGTGTGAGAAAAACGCTCCAAGCGAGTCCCAGTTCGCTTGGAGCGCTGCCCAAACGCAGCCATGGTAAAGGGGGCCGGAAAAAAGTAGAAAAAATTAATGTGTCAGAAAAAAAATCTACTGCTTAGGTGTTAAATCATTGTCTTTTTATTATGTACTTATTGATTATGCAATTCTACTGTATTGAGTGGTCCTTTAATTTATAATATTCGCATGTAGCTGTCAGATTGTATAAGTGCTTTGGCAATAACTGTGCATGTTCTAAAATAGATCCTGCATAGACTGGGTATTGTAAAGTCTCACTGTCACTTTCTTATGTCAACATGTCGCTGGAATCAGCCTTATGTAACTCTCCTCATGACATTAGGTAGGATATGAAACACAATGACACTTTACAATTGAGGAAATTGTAGCTGCTGGAATAGCCTGCACTGTTAGCACCAAGTACAAAGATCTGGCTGATTTTATTAGTCTGGGTTACACAGAATTTGGGGATGAGTTATGGCTATGTAATTACATAAATAGAAGGTGTAAATGGCAGCCAAGTCCACACCCATAATCATTATGCTGATAAGACCACCTTAGTATTGGCATAAACACTGTGTATATTACTTTATAAAGGTCACTTTTTTATTCCCAGACTCCTCTTTCCTGTTTGTTCAGAACCACCAGGATATTTCACCCATTTGCTGTCTTCTACAGGGAGTGCAGAATTATTAGGCAAATGAGTATTTTGACCACATCATCCTCTTTATGCATGTTGTCTTACTCCAAGCTGTATAGGCTCGAAAGCCTACTACCAATTAAGCATATTAGGTGATGTGCATCTCTGTAATGAGAAGCGGTGTGGTCTAATGACATCAACACCCTATATCAGGTGTGCATAATTATTAGGCAACTTCCTTTCCTTTGGCAAAATGGGTCAAAAGAAGGACTTGACAGGCTCAGAAAAGTCAAAAATAGTGAGATATCTTGCAGAGGGATGCAGCACTCTTAAAATTGCAAAGCTTCTGAAGCGTGATCGTCGAACAATCAAGCGTTTCATTCAAATAGTCAACAGGGTCGCAAGAAGCGTGTGGAAAAACCAAGGCGCAAAATAACTGCCCATGAACTGAGAAAAGTCAAGCGTGCAGCTGCCAAGATGCCACTTGCCACCAGTTTGGCCATATTTCAGAGCTGCAACATCACTGGAGTGCCCAAAAGCACAAGGTGTGCAATAATCAGAGACATGGCCAAGGTAAGAAAGGCTGAAAGACAACCACCACTGAACAAGACACACAAGCTGAAACGTCAAGACTGGGCCAAGAAATATCTCAAGACTGATTTTTCTAAGGTTTTATGGACTGATGAAATGAGAGTGAGTCTTGATGGGCCAGATGGATGGGCCCGTGGCTGGATTGTAAAGGGCAGAGAGCTCCAGTCCGACTCAGACGCCAGCAAGGTGGAGGTGGAGTACTGGTTTGGGCTGGTATCATCAAAGATGAGCTTGTGGGGCCTTTTTCGGGTTGAGGATGGAGTCAAGCTCAACTCCCAGTCCTACTGCCAGTTTCTGGAAGACACCTTCTTCAAGCAGTGGTACAGGAAGAAGTCTGCAATCCTTCAAGAAAAACATGATTTTCATGCAGGACAATGCTCCATCACACGCGTCCAAGTACTCCACAGCGTGGCTGGCAAGAAAGGGTATAAGGAAGAAAATCTAATGACATGGCCTCCTTGTTCACCTGATCTGAACCCTATTGAGAACCTGTGGTCCATCATCAAATGTGAGATTTACAAGGAGGGAAAACAGTACACCTCTCTGAACAGTGTCTGGGAGGCTGTGGTTGCTGCTGCACGCAATGTTGATGGTGAACAGATCAAAACACTGACAGAATCCATGGATGGCAGGCTTTTGAGTGTCCTTGCAAAGAAAGGTGGCTATATTGGTCACTGATTTGTTTTTGTTTTGTTTTTGAATGTCAGAAATGTATATTTGTGAATGTTGAGATGTTATATTGGTTTCACTGGTAAAAATAAATAATTGAATAGGTATATATTTGTTTTTTGTTAAGTTGCCTAATAATTATGCACAGTAATAGTCACCTGCACACACAGATATCCCCCTAAAATAGCTATAACTAAAAACAAAACTAAAAACTACTTCCAAAAACTATTCAGCTTTGATATTAATGAGTTTTTTGGGTTCATTGAGAACATGGTTGTTGTTCAATAATAAAATTAATCCTCAAAAATACAACTTGCCTAATAATGCTGCACTCCCTGTAAATATCTCATATGCACATGTTGTTGATAATGCATCTTACTGTTGTGAAGATGAAACGTTTACCATTTTGATTCCCTTAACCCCTTAACGACACACGTCATACAGGGTACGTCATACACAAACTGGTCTTTAAAGACCAGCAACGTACCTGTACAACGTTAGGGGTTTAAAACGGCTGGAAGCGATCCTGATCGCTTCCAGACACTTTCAAGGTATTGCTGTGATGCCTCGATATTGAGGCATCACTGCAATACCTTTTCTGGCATACCGATGCAGAGAAGGCCACTCTGTGGCCCTCTCTGCATCGGCCAGCGATGGTGCCGATCGTTGGTGGGAGCAGCTGCAGGGAGACAGGTGGGCGGCCCATTGCTGGATTAGTCCCCGGTGTGTGCAGGGAGCGTGCACGGGGGCGGGGGGGACGTGTGTGCGCGCACCCCCGCGATCTGCACCGATTGTGGTGTTTGGTAGGAGCGGGTGGTGGGAGAGGGGGGGAAATAAAGTTTAAAAAGGAATCTGGGAGAGGGGGAGGGGGTATTGAGGGGGGCCAGCTACACTACAGAAAAATAAAAAAAAATGTAATAAAAAAAATCACATTACTTTGAAAAGTGGGTACTGGCAGACAGCTGCCAGTACCCAAAATGGCACCAAATAGTGAGAGGGTGGAGGGTTTGAGAGCTGTTTGGGGGGCTCAGGGAGGTTGGATGGTAAGGGGGTCCTACACTGCAGAACATAAATAATTAAACATTTTTATTTTTTTTAAAAACCAAACATAAACTTTTTTTCTTTCATGTAATTAGCAAGAGTCCATGAGCTAGTGACGTATGGGATATACATTCCTACCAGGAGGGGCAAAGTTTCCCAACCTCAAAATGCCTATAAATACACCCCTCACCACACCCACACATCGGTTTTACAAACTTTGCCTCCTGTGGAGGTGGTGAAGTAAGTTTGTGCGAGATTCTACGTTGATATGCGCTCTGCAGCAGGTTGGAGCCCGGTTTTCCTCTCAGTGTGCAGTGAATGTCAGAGGGATGTGAAGAGAGTATTGCCTATTTGAATTCAATGATCTCCTTCTACGGGGTCTATTTCATAGGTTCTCTGTTATCGGTCGTAGAGATTCATCTCTTACCTCCCTTTTCAGATCGACGATATACTCTTATATATACCATTACCTCTACTGATTCTCGTTTCAGTACTGGTTTGGCTTTCTACTACATGTAGATGAGTGTCCTGGGGTAAGTAAGTCTTATTTTCTGTGACACTCTAAGCTATGGTTGGGCACTTTTATATAAAGTTCTAAATATATGTGTTTCAACATGTATTTGCCTTGATTCAGGATGTTCAATGTTCCTTATTTTCAGACAGTCAGTTTCATATTTGGGATAATGCATATGAATAATTCAATTTTTTCTTACCTTAAAATTTGACTTTTTTTTCCTGTGGGCTGTTAGGCTCGCGGGGGACTGAAAATGCTTCATTTTATTGCGTCATTCTTGGCGCGGACTTTCTTGGCGCAAAAATTTTCTTGTCATTTCCGGCGTCATACGTGTCGCCGGAAGTTGCGTCATTTTTTTTACGTTTTTTGCGCCAAAAAATGTCGGCGTTACCGGATGTGGCGCCATTTTTGGCGCCAAAAGCATTTAGGCGCCAAATAATGTGGGCGGCTTTTTTGGCGCTAAAAAATTAGAGCGTCATTGTTGTCTCCTCAATATTTAAGTCTCATTATTTATTGCTTCTGGTTGCTAGAAGCTTGTTCATTGGCATTTTTTTCCCATTCCTGAAACTGTCATTTAAGGAATTTGATCAGTTTTGCTTTATATGTTGTTTTTTCTATTACATATTGCAAGATGTCTCAGATGGACTCTGAATCAGAAGCCACTTCTGGAAAAACGCTTAACTGAGTTTCAGTTCTACCAAAGCTAAGTTCATTTATTTTAAATGTTATAAATGTTTATCTTTAGCTATGGTTTGTATTAAGTTATTATGTTATACTTTTACATGCGGAATCCATTAGTATTTATGCTTTATATATTTTCTTTTCTTACAAGAAATATTTAGAAGACTTATAAGAAATATTTTTCTGATTCTATGTTAAAGGCTTTGTCTGACTTCGTGCCTTCTAATAAAATTTTTAGGTCTTTTTCACTTCTTTTTTTAATTATTGAAGTTTCAAATGACCAACAACATACTGATTTATCCTTCTCTGATGATGTTTTTTTCTCTTTCAGAAATTTTCTTCATCAGATATTGACACTAACAAATCTACTTTTTTTATTATTTTTCTATTATTAAAGTACATTTGTTCTTTGTTAAAAAGGTGTTGATTATTTTGGATATTAAGGTAACTAGTTCTTTAAGACTAGCTGACATTATTTCTGCCTATTTATTTCTTCTGTGTTTTCATAGGTTTTCTTTCCAATTCCCTATACTAGGGAATGGAATAGGCTGAGAATTTTCTTTTATTCCTTTTTCAAAGGTTTTAAACTATATTCTTTGCCAGCAGTTAAACTCAATTTGGAGGGTTCTCCAATTTATTGGGGCTATCTCTAATTCTAATAATTATGCTATTGTTTCTATAGCAAAATAGTATTTATTTTCCTTTAGATAGTTGTATCTTATTTATGGAAAATTATTTGGTTTCAGGTACTTTTCTTGGTCCTGTGTTTTATTTGGATATTGTAATTGCTTCATTTTCTCTGTTTACTTTAAGATCAAGTATCAGATTATGATTTATTTTAGCATTGTTAAAGGGACAACATTTACTAGACTAGGTGCTGTTGCATTTGTCTTGTTGTTTTGCATTTATTGATTATGCAAGTCCACTGTATTGGCTGGTCCTTTAAACTGGACTATCATGCTAATAATTTCATTTGTGTCTTCATTTTATTGAATATTTTCGCAAATGAGGGGATAGCATTATTTGTTTTCATTAGATACAATAAATGCATATTTTCATTTTTCTGTTTTCATTCAGATTATTTTCTGAGGATACGGAATCTCATATGATTCACTTACTCTTCAGGACATAGTTAGAGGATCTTCTTTTCAAAAGCTCTTGATTCCTCACACAAGGGTCACCTTTTTTAGGTTTCCAGATAGTTTGTGTCACTGTCCTTGTCTCTATCAGACAAGGGATAATGTTATTGGGTTCCGTCTATCGGTACCTTTAGTCTCTATTATTTCCTTCAGTTGCTATATATGCATAGAAGTTTTAGGTCTTATGGCCACAGCATTGGATTCAATTCCCTTTGCTCATTTTCACTAGAAAGAACCTTTCCAGTCTTTTTATAAGTGTTGTTTCTTCAAGAACATGGTTGGAGGATCAATTTACCAAAAAATTCGTTTGATTCCTCAGACAAGGGTAACCTTTTTAGGTTTCCTGATAGATTCAGTGTTCTTGATTCTGTCTCTGACGGACAAGAGGCGTCTGAAATTGGTTTCAGCTTATCGAAACCTTCAGTCTCAATCTTTCCCTTCGGTAGCCTTATGCATGGAAATTCTAGGTCTTATGACTGCTGCATTGGACGCGATCCCCTTTGCTCGTTTTCACATGCGACCTCTTCAGCTCTGTATGCTGAACCAGTGGTGCAGGGATTATACAAAGATATCTCAATTAATATCTTTAAAAACCGATTGTTCGACACTCTCTGATGTGGTGGACAGACCACCATCGTTAAGTTCAGGGGGCTTCTTTTGTTCTTCCAACCTAGACTGTGATCTCAACAGATGCAAGTCTGACAGGTTGGGGAGCTGTATGGGGGTTTCTGACAGCACAAGGGGTTTGGGAATCTCAGGAGACGAGATTACCAATCAACATTTTTGGAACTCCGTGCAATTTTCAGAGCTCTTCAGTCGTGGCCTCTTCTAAAGAGAGAGTCGTTCATTTGTTTCTAGACGGACGATGTCACAACCGTGGCATATGTCAATCATCAAGGAGGAACTCACAGTCCTCTGGCTATGAAAGAAGTCTCTCGAGTACTTGTATGGGCGGAATCCAGCTCCTGTCTAATTTCTGCGGTTCATATCCCAGGTATAGACAATTGGGAAGCGGATTATCTCAGTCGCCAAACGCTACATCCGGGCGAATGGTTTCTTCACCCAGAGGTATTTCTTCAGATTGTTCAAATATGGGGACTTCCAGAAATAGATCTGATGGCTTCTCATCTAAACAAGAAGCTTCCCAGGTATCTGTCCAGATCCAGGGATCCTCAGGCGGAAGCAGTGGATGCATTGTCACTTCCTTGGAAGTATCATCCTGCTTATATCTTTCCGCCTATAGTTCTTTTTCCAAGATTCTAAAGGAACGTTCGTTTATTCTACTGGTGGCTCCAGCATGGCCTCACAGGTTTTGGTATGCGGATCTTGTCCGGATGGCCACTTGCCAACCGTGGACTCTTCCGTTAAGACCAGACCTTCTATCACAAGGTCCTTTTTTCCATCAGGTTCTCAAATCCTTAAATTTGAAGGTATGGAGATTGAACGCTTGATTCTCAGTCATAGAGGTTTCTCTGACTCTGTGACTAATACTATGTTACAGGCTCGTAAAACTGTATCTAGGAAGATATATTATCGAGTCTGGAAGATTTACATTTCTTGGTGTTTTTCTCATCATTTTTCTTGGCATTCTTTTAGAATTCCTGGAATTTTACAGTTTCTTCAGGATGGTTTGGATAAGGTTTGTCTGCAAGTTCCTTGAAAGGTCAAATCTCTGCTCTTTCTGTTCTTTTTCACAGAAAGATTGCTAGTCTTCCTGATATTCTTTGTTTTGTTCAAGCTTTGGCTGGTATAAAACCTGTTAAGTCAATCTCTCCTCCTTGGAGTTTGAATTTGGTTCTGGGGGCTCTTCAAGTTCCTCCGTTTGAACCTATGCATTCGCTGGACATTAAATTACTTTCTTGGAAAGTTTTGTTTCTTTTGGCCATCTCTTCTGCTAGAAGAGTTTCTGAATTATCTGCTCTTTCTTGTGAGTCTCCTTTTCTGATTTTTCATCAGGATAAGGCGGTGCTGCGAACTTCTTTTAAATTTTTACCTAAGGTTGTGAATTCTAACAACATTAGTAGAGAAATTGTGGTTCCTTCATTGTGTCCTAATCCTAAGAATTCTAAGGAAAAGTCGTTGCATTCTTTGGATGTAGTTAGAGCTTTGAAATATTATGTTGAAGCTACTCAGGATTTCCGAAAGACTTCTAGTCTATTTGTTATCTTTTCCGGTTCTAGGAAAGGTCAGAAGGCTTCTGCCATTTCTTTGGCATCTTGGTTAAAATCTTTGTTTCATCATGTCTATGTCGAGTCGGGTAAAACTCCGCCTCAAAGGATTACAGCTCATTCTACTAGGTCAGTTTCTACTTCCTGGGCGTATAGGAATGAAGCTTCAGTTGATCAGATTTGCAAAGCAGCCACTTGGTCTTCTTTGCATACTTTTACTAAATTCTACCATTTTGATGTGTTTTTTTCTTCTGAAGCAGTTTTTGGTAGAAAAGTACTTCAGGCAGCTGTTTCAGTTTGATTCTTCTGCTTATAATTTCAGTTTTTTTCATTATAAGATTTAATCTTTATTTTGGGTGTGGATTTTTTTCAGCGGAATTGGCTGTCTTTATTTTATCCCTCCCTCTCTAGTGACTCTTGCGTGGAAGATCCACATCTTGGGTAGTCATTATCCCATACGTCGCTAGCTCATGGACTCTTGCTAATTACATGAAAGAAAACATAATTTATGTAAGAACTTACCTGATAAATTCATTTCTTTCATATTAGCAAGAGTCCATGAGGCCCACCCTTTTTTTTGTGGTGGTTATGAATTTTTTGTATAAAGCACAATTATTCCAATTCCTTATTTTTTATGCTTTCGCACTTTTTTCTTATCACCCCACTTCTTGGCTATACGTTAAACTGATTTGTGGGTGTGGTGAGGGGTGTATTTATAGGCATTTTGAGGTTTGGGAAACTTTGCTCCTCCTGGTAGGAATGTATATCCCATACGTCACTAGCTCATGGACTCTTGCTAATATGAAAGAAATGAATTTATCAGGTAAGTTCTTACATAAATTATGTTTTTTTATATACTGGCAGACTTTCTGCCAGTACTTAATTTGGTGGGGACATTTGTGGGGTGGGTGAGGGAAGAGAGCTGTTTGGGAGGGATCAGGGGGTGGGATGTGTCAGGTGGGAGGCTGATCTCTACACTAAATCTAAAATTAACCCTTCAAGCTTCCTACAAGCTACCTAATTAACCCCTTCATTGCTGGGCATAATACAAGTGTGGTGCGCAGCGGCATTTAGCGGCCTTCTAATTACCAAAAAGCAATGCTAAAGCCATATATGTCTGCTATTTCTGAACAAAGGGGATCCCAGAGAAGCATTTACAACCATTTGTGCCATAATTGCACAAGCTGTTTGTAAATCATTTCAGTGAGAAACCTAAAGTTAGTGAAAAAATGAACATTTTTTTTAATTTGATCGCATTTGGCAGTGAAATGGTGGCATAAAAATGTACCAAAATGGGCCTAGATCAAAACTTTGGGTTGTCTACTACACTAAAGCTAAAATTAACCCTACAAGCTACGTAATTAACCCCTTCACTGCTGAGCATAATACAAGTGTGGTGCGCAGCGGCATTTAGTGGCCTTCTAATTACCAAAAAGTAATGACAGAGCCAAAAATGTCTGCTATTTCTGAACAAAGGGGATCCCAGAGAAGCATTTACAACCATTTGTGCCATAATTGCACAAGCTGTTTGTAAATAATTTCAGTGAGAAACCTAAAGTTTGTGAAAAAGTGAACATTTTTTTAAATTTGATCGCATTTGGCGGTGAAATGGTGACATGAAATATACCAAAATGGGCCTAGATCAATACTTTTGGTTGTCTACTAAAAAAATATATATATATACATGTCAAGGGATATTCAGGGATTCCTGAGAGATATCAGTGTTCCAATGTAACTATCGCTTATTTTGAAAAGAAAATGGTTTGGAAATAGCAAAGTACTACTTGTACTTATTGCCCTATAACTTGCAAAGAACATGTAAACATTGGGTATTTCTAAACTCAGGACAAAATTTAGAAACTATTTAGCATGGGAGTTTTTTGGTGGTTGTAGCTGTGTAACAGATTTTGGGGGTCATAGTTAGAAAAAGAGTGTTTTTTTCCATTTTTTAATCATATTTTATAAAAAAAATTATAGTAAATTATAATATATGATGAAAATAATGGTCCATTTAATGGCGAGAAAAACAGTATATAATATGTGTGGGTACAGTAAATGAGTAAGAGGAAAATTACAGCTAAACACAAACACAGCAGAAATGTAAAAATAGCCCTGGTCCTTAAGGGAAAGAAATAGAAAAATGGCCATGTCCTTAAGGGTTTAAAACCGATCATGGCTTCCTACAATGAGTTGAGAAAGGCTTTTCCCTTTAGAGCTGTACGATACCTAGTATGAATTTATAACCTTGTTTTCCATATTGTTTGTCCTCATCTTGGCTCTTACATTGGTTTCTCAACATAAATGTATTTAAATAAAATTTATATTTAGTTAATTTGTCTTTTTTTTAACTAGTTTATAGGTTTTATGCTTGTTCAAGGCTTCAGATGTTTACTGATATACAGTACTTATGCAGAACATAGACACTGGGCTCCTTCATCCATTGTAGGATTTGGATTTCCTCTGCTTTGGTTACACAGCTCTATCTGACCATCTAGCTTGGCATTGGTTAAAGGGACATTAAACACTTGAAATACTTAAAAACTCGAGCTATGACGTTTGTGCAAAGGGGCTGAACGCCCCGGGGGAAACAATGATTAGTGGATTGCAGATTCATCATTTGTCAATCAATTAAGAACTATGGTGGGCGGAGGATTGGCTCTTATCATTATAGCATTAAAAGCCTAAAAATCTCAGAAGATCCGGGTATATTACCAATTCGATGAATGAAAGTATCATTAATTAATTTTTTTAATTCTTTCCTATGACTTGAGCGAGTACACTCAAGTTTACATTCGCTTTAAGATGGCAGCAAGTGCAAACAGGGATAGGCACACTCACAGACATACACTCCCTTACACATACATACACACAGCTCTGTAAACTCACACATTTTATAAAACAAAACTAGTAAATTGAGAACCCCCTATATTTAGAGGTTTAAAATCTAACAGTTCCACAGTGTTACACACGGTTTTCTACATTTCCTCCCTATCACACGAGACAGACAACATCACACAGTTTCAGTGAAGTGGAGGAAATGCCCTCAGATGCTGGGGTCGCATACATCCAGGGTTAGAGTGGGCAAGGGAGAATCACTACTAGCATTAAAGATTGCTGTGTGCAGAGCAGCAATAAAGTTTATTTAACTAATTGGTCTTTGACCTTTATGTTCAGAGGGGGGAAGTAGCAGGAGAAATAAATGCCGGTCAGACTGAGAAAATGTTACTTAGTACATCTATCAGAATCTCCTGTTCTCTTTGGAGAAAAAAGTAAGGTAACCCCTTAAGGGTTATGGGTAGAAAACCATATGTTGACTCCTTGCCCAATGTGCTTAGAGGATTATGTCACTGAAGAGGCCCAAAGAAGGCTGAAGAGATTGTCTGGGGTTGCCATGCTCCTTGTTCAGATGAGAATTGCCTGGTATTTTGGGGCTGGATTGGCCTTACTAGGCAGGATCAGACTGATATACTTCAGGAAAGTTAATTTCTGGTAAATGCACAATTGAGCTAAAAGAGGCTGCTCCTAGGTGGTAACTCGCCATAGAACAAGCTACTGGGCTGTTGTACATTCCTGGTAGATACTAGATATTTATAAAGTGGTATACTTAAAGGGACATGAAATCCAATTTTGTTTCTTTCGTGATCCAAATGGAGCATGACATTTTAAATAACTTTCCATTTTATTTATCTAATTTGTTTTGTTCTCTGTCTCCCTTGTTGAAAAGTACATTGAGGGGAAAAATTATTTGATCCCCTGCTTATTTTGTACGTTTGCCCAAAGACAAAGAAATTATTAGTCTATAATTTTAATGGTAGGTTTATTTGAACAGTGAGAGACGGAATAAATTGATTTGCATTTTAATGAGTGAAATAAGTATTTGATCCCCTACCAATCAGCAAGATTTCTGGCTCCCAGGTGTCTTTTATACCGGTAACAAGCAGAGATTAGGAGCACTCCCTTTAAGAGAGTGCTCCTAATCTCTGCTTGTTACCTGTATAAAAGACACCTGTCCAATCAGGAGGGAGATTTGTTTCACCCTCCATGTTAACGACACCCCTGACATCAGTGTTGACACATTGTGGGGGGCCTTTAAGGCCACTACTTGAGGCCTCTTTATTCGTAAGCAGGCCCACCTTAAAAAGCAAGCAGGCCTTTCCCTCTCCCAGGCTCACTGCAGGCTACGGGTTCTTGAAACCCAAAGGAGGGCCTTAGACACCACGTTACATGCATTGGAAATTAAGGACATTAAGCGACACATTTGCCTCTTATAATTCACTAGGACTCAATCCAACCTTCTTAGATTGAAACAATTTATGTATTCTAGAGGCAATAAGGCCGACTCCCTACTCGCTAATAAAATTAGGCAACGTATGGGCGCATCCCGCATCCACAAGATCAAACAGGGCACTCAATCTTTCAGACTCCCCTCCCAGATTGGCCAACAGTTTAATAAGTTTTATTCCGAACTTTTATAACATTAAAGACGAAATTTCGCTTCGACAGGCTCCCTCGGAAACTATAGGCCCATTCCTGCAATCTTTGAAGCTCCCCACCTTAGAAAAAGCCCATATTGAGAGTATTGATACCCCAATCTCAAGCCAGGAGACTAAACAGGTCATTAAAAAGCTGAAGTCCCTCAAGGCCCCTGGACCAGACGGCTTTACTGCCATTTTTTATAAGACTTACCTAAATGAAATTGTTCCTATCCTCACCAGATTTTTTAACCTGGCAATGGACAAGGGGAAATTTGATAGCGAATTCCTTGAGGCCTCCATTGTCACAATTCCCAAACCTAATAAAGACCCAACACTCTGTGCTAGTTGCCGTCCCATCTCGCTTATTAATACTGACGTTAAAATATACTCCAAAATTCTCTCAAACAGGTTAGCAAAACTCCTTCCATCCCTTATTAACCCAGACCAAGTCGGTTTTATCCCTGGGAGAGAGGGTCCTGATAACACCCGGAGACTCCTCAACATTCTCCTTGAGGCCAAGAGGCTTAACAAGCCACTTGCGGTGCTCTCCTTAGACGCTGAAAAAGCGTTCAACCCGGGTCCGTTGGGAGTACCTGTGAAGGGTCCTGGAAGCCTTCCGGTTTCCTGCGCAGGTGGTCCGGGCAGTGCGGGCTCTATATTCCACCCCGGCGGCCTCAGTTAGGGGGCTACGGTTTGACTCTGCTCCTTTCTCCATCACTAACGGCACTAAACAGGGTTGCCCTCTCTCCCCTATCCTTTTCGCACTTGCCATGGAACCCTTGGCCGCTGCCATTAGAGCTGGAGGGAAATCACTCTTCATGGTACGGTCCATAAGGTGGCTTTATTCGCCGACGATACCACATTATTCCTCTCCAGAACCCTGAGGGAGGTTCCAAGACTTTTATCCCTGCTTGAGCCGTTTAGCACCCCTTTCGTACTACAAGCTAAATCAGTCTAAATCTGAATTATTTACTTTCGGGTTTCCTGAGGATGTCTCTAAAAGTCTATGTGAAAAACACAAATTTATTCCTAGTAATAAGTTTATTCCTCATCTTGATGTTAAACTGTCCAACTCACTCCCTCAAATAATTGATGATAACTTTAAACCCCTCCTGGCCGAACTCCGGGCCCTGAATTCTAAGTGGAACTTTAAATACGTCTCTTGGTTGGGCCGCATTGCAGCCCTGAAGATGAGTTACCTTCCTAGGTTAACATACACTTTGCGCTGTCTCCCTATCAGGGTGCCTAGAACTCTTCTCATTCAGTTCCAGAGCGCCTGCAAAAATATATCTGGCAAGGGAAACGCCCTAGAGTCTCCCATAAAATCCTACAATACCCCAGAATGTACGGAGGCGTGGCTTCCCCATCGATCTTCAGGTATGCTGATGCAGCCATGCTCACACACATCTCTCAGTGGGGAGTTAAAGCTTCCGATAGTAAATGGAGGACGATTGAACAGGCCTCTTTACCACACAGCCTTACTCTGAGGGACCTAGTTTGGACACCACCTCATTGTAGGAGAAATTTAGAAGTGGCTAACCTGCTAATACGGGAATGCTTGGCAGCCTGGGACCGTCTGCGACATTGTCCCCAGGTGGCTCCCCACCCGTCTCCAATAACTTCTATCGCTGGCCTCCTGTCTAGCTTACCGGACTCACACCCGACCTCCTGGTCCAGACTGGGTATTATGAGTGTGGCTGATCTTTAGTCTGTGTCACCTCAAACAACATTTATTCCTTACAATCAACTAGAGATCTCCTCATCTACTCCATCATACATGAAATTTGAATATACGAGAGTTATTAGTTTTCTGTCCGGCTGGGGCTTCAAGCCTTCCCCTTCCCGGCAACTTACGGTATGGGAAACTAGGTGGCGGCAAGGGCTCAGGCTCGGTAAACCTCTATCCCTGCACTACACTCTCATGGAAGGTGCAATACCTGCTGATAAAGCCCAACACATTCAAAAATGGGAGCGGAGGTTAGACTTCTCAGCTCCTGGCGAGGAGTGGCATCGTACACTCTTACTTACAAAAAAAACCCTCCACTGCATCACCATATATGAAACTTACATAAAGCTACTCACACATTGGTATTATGTCCCAGCTAGACTTGCTGAAATCTTTCCTAAGGCCTCCCTTGCATGTTGGAGAGATTGCTCACATACAGGTGACATGACTCACATTTAGTGGAGCTGTCCTAAGCTCAGGCCCATTTGGAATCAATGCTTCACAACGCTTGCTAACTTAGGTATTAGCCTTCCCAGAACCCCCGAGATGGCCTTGTTTCATCTAGGCACGTGCAAACTACCCAAACACTACGGTACCCTAAGCATTTTCCTATTCTCTGCGGTTAAATAAAATATAGCGAGATCTTGGAAGAGATCTCTTCCCCCCGGCCTGGTCGGACATTTTATTAACAATGGCTTACATATACCCCATGGTGAAAAATATTTATTATACGTCCGGTAGATCTGATTTTTTTTTTAACTAGTTTGGTCCGACTGGAAGAGTAGGTTTGACACATCTTGGCTCCCCAGCTTTGAGACCTAGGATAGACTACCCCTTCATTTATTTATTTATTTTTGTTTTTTTTAACTTGAGCTTCCTGCCCCACCCCCCAATACACCTAGTTCGACTGCCTCCTCATGAGGACCCCTCCTAATACTTCCCTTGCCCGCCCCTTCCCCCCCTGCCTCAACCCAACATTGCCTCATCCCTCAAAGAGATATTAGCAACTTTTCTTTATAAGAGTTTTCGTCAATTTTGTATTGTCTTCTTCTAAATTTCAGTGAATTTGAATTTGTCGTACGTTCACTCGTACAGTTGTTGTATCTATTGATTATTTGAAAAACCAATAAAAACTTTATTTTAAAAAAAAAAAGACACCTGTCTACAGAAGCAATCAATCAATCAGATTCTAAACTCTCCACCATGGCCAAGACCAAAGAGTTGTCCATGGATGTCAGGGACAAGATTGTAGACCTACACAAGAATGGAATGGGCTACAAGACCATCGCCAAGCAGCTTGGTGAGAAGGTGACAACAGTTGGTGCAATTATTCTCAAATGGAAGAAACACAAAATAACTGTCAATCTCCCTCGGTCTGGGGCTCCATGCAAGATCTCACCTCGTGGAGTTTCAATGATCATGAGAATGGTGAGGAATCAGCCCAGAACTACACAGGAGGATCTTGTCAATGATCTCAAGGCAGCTGGGACCATAATCACCAAGAAAACAATTGGTAACACACTACGCAGTGAAGAACTAAAATCCTGCAGCACCCACAAGGTCCCCCCAGGGCCGGATTTCTCATTAGGCACAGTAGGCATGTGCCTACAGGCGCCTTGCAGTGAGGGGCGCCTGCCTGTCAGTAATACATTTTTTTTTTTTTTTTATGAGGGCATTTATTTTAGTAAGAATTGTGCTGCCAGGTGCCTACAAAGTCGAGTGTTTCATTTGGAATATGTTACAGCAGTTGAGGGAGCCATGAAGGAGAGAGGGGCAAAGATTAAAACTAAACCCCTCCCATTTTCTCCAGGCATGTTTAGTTTCACTTTTATTTTATGTACTTCTGTTGCCTCACACAGCCAAGCTCCATGCTGATGTGGTGCAGAAACTTTTTGTTGAGGAATGAAAGCTTCAGAACAGGTTAGGACTGTACAAGGCTTCTAATGCTGCCTAGAATGAAAACATAACAAGCAGAGCACTTTAACCCCTTGGCTACCAGAGAGGGTTGCAGTGTATTCACTTGTTATGTGCTGTATTCCTTTTTTATAGCCAGGAGTTTAAATTCTGCTTCAGGATGAATGTTTTTGTTCTATAAAGACCTTGGAGGTGTGGAGGTTATGTGGGACTAGCTACTCTGCACTTTATTATAAGCTGCCAATTGTGATTTACAGCCTTTAGGGCACTTTGACAACAAAGTTTGTAGACTGTAAGGCTGTAAAATGTGTATGTGTGTAAACCACACACATGGCATATTTGTTTGTATGTATGTATATGTATGTGTATATATATATATATACACACACACACACACACACATCACACACACACACATATATATATATATATATATACACATACACACACATCACACACACACATATATATATATATATATATATATATATATATACACACGTCACATTAAAAAGTGTTAATCTGTTCTTTTATCAAGTAAGTGTGGTATTTTTGTATTGTGGTAAATTAAATTTCTAATTTTAAACACATTTGTTGACCCCTGGATTACATATAATCTACAACATTCCATGTTTTCCTTTGAGAGCAACATCATATGATATTTATATTTCAGAACAAAAGAGTTTACAAGATTTTTTTCATGTAGTGGAAAAAAATACCTACATTTTATATTTTCTTCCACTGGCTGCACAGGTTGTTGATGAGCTTGCATGCTGCTAGTTTTAATATTGCTATTGTTTACACAAAACTGTGTTTAACTCCAACAAAATGTTAAGCACATAGTCAAAGTCATCTCCAGAAAAGCAATACACTAATGGCTTGTCAATAAACATGTCCTATGAGCCCATCTGGGTCTGCACAGATGTGTATTGCTGTCTCGGAACTGACATTGACTATGTGTTTAACTCTTTTGCAAGAGGCTAACACACTTCTGTGCAAGCACTAGTGCAATAATAAAATGCCCAGCAAACTGTCACATTTTATGTCCCTTTAAATAGAGTTTTCTTTAGAATATTTTGCATTAAAAGTTTAACATGATTTGTTTTTGTTATACATAATAGAAATTGTATGGCCATTTGAGACAAGTGAATATTGATTTTTGGTGTAGCTTCCATTACAACAAATATTGCAATTGGTGTGTGTATTTGTGTATCTCCATAAAAGGGAAAATGTAATTTTACATCTAATATTTATTTTTAGTTGTCCTAAATAATAATAAAAAAAAGTCCTAATTTTTTCCACTTTATTTCTGGGGGGGGGGGGGGTGCTTCAGGTTTTTGTGCCTACAGCCACCTGAGATGTAAATCCGGCCCTGGGTCCCCCTGCTCAAGAAAGCACGTGTACAGGCCCGTCTGAAGTTTGCCAATGAACAGCTGAATGATTCAGAGGAGAACTGGGTGAAAGTGTTGTCGTCAGATGAGACCAAAATCGAGCTCTTTGGCATCAACTCACTCACCGTGTTTGGAGGCGGAGGAATGCTGCCTATGACCCCAAGAACACCATCCCCACCGTCAAACATGCAGGTGTAAACATTATGCTTTGGGGTTGTTTTTCTGCTAAGGGGACAGACAGAAGCACATTTAGATCCTGTAGTGGCCTAGCCAGTCTCCAGACCTTAATCCCATAGAAAATCTGTGGAGAGAGCTGAAGGTTCGAGTTGCCAAACGTCAGCCTCAAAACCTGGTGGCCCACTACAAGAAACGGCTGACCTCTGTGATTGTCAATAAGGGTTTTGCCACCAAGTACTAAGTCATGTTCTGCAAAGGGGTCAAATACTTATTTCACTCATTAAAATGCAAATCGATTTATAACTTTTTTGAAATGCTTTTTTCTGGATTTTTTTGTGGTTATTCTGTCTCTCACTGTTCAAATAAACCTACCATTAAAATTATAGACTGATCATTTCTTTATCAGTGGGCTAACGTACAAAATCAGCAGGGGATAAAAACATTTTTTTCCCTCACTGTATAGGTAGGCTCAGTAACTGCTGATTGGTGGCTGCACATATATGCATCTTGCCATTAGCTTTCAGCTAACTCCCCAGTAGTGCATTGCTGCTCCTTCAACAAAGGATGCCAAGAGAATGAAGCAAATTAGATAGATAGATAGATAGATAGATAGATAGATAGATGGGAGTTAGATAGATATGATTAAGGGCATTTGGGCCAGAAACGTCATGTTCTGTTGCTTCCAGGTACTAATAAAGTAAAAGTGAATATTACTTGGATGGTGCTGCTGTATTTGTGTACTATTTACTATTTTTGGAGCTGGAAGCAGTGGCTCCTGCAGCCTGCACACCACTGATAGATAGATAGATAGATAGATAGATAGATAGATAGATAAGATAGATAGATAGATAGATAGATAGATAAAGAGAGATTGATAAGAGAGATAGATAGATGATAGCTAGATAGATAGATAGATGAGACGGAGAGAGATAGATGATAGATATATAGATGAGAGATGAGATGGATGAGAGATAGATAGATAGATAGATAGATAAGAGCGATAGATAGATAGATAGATAGATAGATGATAGATAGATAGATAGATAAGAGAGATAGATAGATAGATAGATAGATAGATAGATAGATAGATAGATAGATAAGAGAGAGATATAGATAGAGAGATAGATGAGAGATATATAGATAGATAGATGAGAGAGAGAGATAGAAGGATGAGAGAGAGAGAGAGAGAGAGAGAGAGAGAGATAGATGAGAGCAAGAGATAGCTTGATAAGAGAGAGATATAGAAAGATAGAACGAGAGAGAGATAGATGAGAGAGGTTAGAGAGATGATAGCTAGATAGATAGATGAGACGGAGAGAGATAGATGATAGATAGATATATAGATGAGAGATGAGATGGATGAGAGATAGATAGATAGATAAGAGCGATAGATAGATAGATGATAGATAGATAGATAGATAGATAGATAGATAGATAGATAAGAGAGATAGATAGATAAGAGAGAGATATAGATAGAGAGATAGATGAGAGATATATAGATAGATAGATGGATAGATAGATAGATAGATAGATAGATAGATAGATAGATAGATAGATAGATAGATGAGAGAGAGAGATAGAAGGATGAGAGAGAGATAGATGAGAGCAAGAGATAGCTTTATAAGAGAGAGATATAGAAAGATAGAACGAGAGAGAGATAGATGAGAGAGGTTAGAGAGAGATAGATTAGAGAGAGAGAGAGAGATAAGAGAGAGATTAGAAAGAGAAAGATAGATGAGAGAGAGAGAGATAGATGAGAGTGAAAGATAGATGAGAGAGAGAGATAAATGAGAGAGATAGAGCGATGAGAGATAGATAGATGAGAGAGACAGAAGAGAGATAAATGAGAGAATGATAGATAGATGAGAGATAGATAGATGAGAGATAGAGAGAGATAGAGAGATAGATGAGAGAGAGAGAGAGAGAGAGAAAGATGAGAAAGAGATAGATGAGAGCGAGAGATAGCTAGATGAGAGAGAGAGATAGATGAGAGAGAGAAAGATAGATAGGTAGATAGATAAGATAGATAGATAGATAGATAGATAGATAGATAGATAGATAGATAGATAGATGATATATGAGAGAGAGAGAGATGAGAGAGAGAAATATAGATAGGTAGATAGATAAGATTGATAGATAGATAGATAGATAGATAGATAGATGAGAGATAGATAGATAGATAGATAGATAGATAGATAGATGAGAGATAGATAGATGAGAGAGAGAGAGATAGATGAGAGAGAGATAGATGAGAGAGAGATAGAGAGGTTAGAGAGAGGAAGATAGATGAGAGAGAGATAAATTAGAGAGATAGATTAGAGAGAAAGCAAGAAATAGATGAGATATAGATAGAGAGATAGATAAGAGAAAGATAGATGAGAGAGATAGATGAGAGTGAAAGATGAGAGAGAGATAAATGAGAGAGATAGATCAATGAGAGAGAGAGATAGATGAGAGAGATTGATGAGAGAATGATAGATAGATGAGAGAGAGAGAGATAGATAGATAGATGAGAGAGAGAGAGATAGAGAGATAGATGAGAGAGAGATAGAAATATGAGAAAGAGATAGATGAGAGCGAGAGATAGCTAGATGAGAGAGAAAGATAGATGAGAGAGAAAGATAGATAGATAGATAGATAGATAGATAGATGAGAGATAGATAGATGAGAGAGAGAGATAAGAGAGAGAGAGAGATAGATGATAGAGAGATAGAGATAGATGAGAGAGAGATAGAGAGGTTAGAGAGAGGAAGATAGATGAGAGAGAGATGAGAGAGATAAATTAGAGAGAGATAGATTAGAGAGAAAGCAAGAAATAGATGATATATAGATAGATAGATAGATAGATAGATAGATAGATAGAGATATATATTAGTGCACACTATGCACTAATCACTTGCATACAGCGGCTGTGAGACTGAGTATCCACTTACAGTCGCTGTATGTAGGAGAGACAGGTGCTGCTGGCTGCGCTATGGATCCTGAACAGGGGCTTCCGAGATCTGGCTGGTAGGAAGTGACTGAGTGAGAACAAGACACTGACCTCCTGCTCCCTCATCACTTCCTCCCAGCTTCTATCTGCACGCGCGGGAAAAGGGCTAGCAGCAGAGACCAGAGAGGCAGCAGCAGGCACACAGCGAGGCTGGTAAGAAAAACATGTTTTTTTTAAATCTTATGTCAGCAGGACAATTCTAAGTAAACAGCCGTTCTGAGGCTCTGTCTCTGCAGATTGTCTTATTCTGCTCTCAGCCTTCCCCAGGTAATAAATCAAATCTTTATCTCGGGAGTCTGCTCCTACACTTGTACTGTCTGTGACTGATTTGTAGTCTGCACAGATTTTATTAACCTTATCCCTGCCTGTTATGCTTGCATGCTTTGGAAAACATATTCACACTGCATTATCATTAGTTTATTGCCCACCTAAATCAGAGCAGTAATAAAGTTTTTGTGTGTGTGTAAATGTGTGAATGTATGTTTGTGTGTGTAAGTATGTGTGTGTAAATATGTGTATGTGTGTTTGTGTGTAAATGTGTGTTTGTGTGTAAATGTGTGAATGTATGTTTGTGTGTGTAAGTATGTGTGTGTAAATATGTGTATGTGTGTTTGTGTGTAAATGTGTGCTTGTGTGTAAATGTGTGAATGTATGTTTGTGTGTAAATGCTTGTTATTACTTACACATTATTAGAAAAAACAGTAATAATTGAATGCAGTGACAATAATTTATTATGATAATAAAGAGTGGACACATAGTCCTAGATACAACCGTCCTTTTGAGGCCCTTTGAGGGTGACCAAACTGCTGATGCGGCCCCCGAGTAATTTGAGTTTGACACCCCTGGCTTAGAGCATGCGGGCTGCATCATCACATATACAGGGAGTGCAGAATTATTAGGCAAATGAGTATTTTGACCACATCATCCTCTTTATGCATGTTGTCTTACTCCAAGCTGTATAGGCTCGAAAGCCTACTACCAATTAAGCATATTGGGTGATGTGCATCTCTGTAATGAGAAGGGGTGTGGTCTAATGACATCAACACCCTATATCAGGTGTGCATAATTATTAGGCAACTTCCTTTCTTTTGGCAAAATGGGTCAAAAGAAGGACTTGACAGGCTCAGAAAAGTCAAAAATAGTGAGATATCTTGCAGAGGGATGCAGCACTCTTAAAATTGCAAAGCTTCTGAAGCGTGATCATCGAACAATCAAGCGTTTCATTCAAAATAGTCAACAGGGTCGCAAGAAGCATGTGGAAAAACCAAGGCGCAAAATAACTGCCCATGAACTGAGAAAAGTCAAGCATGCAGCTGCCAAGATGCCACTTGCCACCAGTTTGGCCATATTTCAGAGCTGCAACATCACTGGAGTGCCCAAAAGTACAAGGTGTGCAATACTCAGAGACATGGCCAAGGTAAGAAAGGCTGAAAGACGACCACCACTGAACAAGACACACAAGCTGAAACGTCAAGACTGGGCCAAGAAATATCTCAAGACTGATTTTTCTAAGGTTTTATGGACTGATGAAATGAGAGTGAGTCTTGATGGGCCAGATGGATGGGCCCGTGGCTGGATTGGTAAAGGGCAGAGAGCTCCAGTCCGACTCAGACGCCAGCAAGGTGGAGGTGGAGTACTGGTTTGGGCTGGTATCATCAAAGATGAGCTTGTGGGGCCTTTTCGGGTTGAGGATGGAGTCAAGCTCAACTCCCAGTCCTACTGCCAGTTTCTGGAAGACACCTTCTTCAAGCAGTGGTACAGGAAGAAGTCTGCATCCTTCAAGAAAAACATGATTTTCATGCAGGACAATGCTCCATCACACACATCCAAGTACTCCACAGCGTGGCTGGCAAGAAAGGGTGTAAAAGAAGAAAATCTAATGACATGGCCTCCTTGTTCACCTGATCTGAACCCCATTGAGAACCTGTGGTCCATCATCAAATGTGAGATTTACAAGGAGGGAAAACAGTACACCTCTCTGAACAGTGTCTGGGAGGCTGTGGTTGCTGCTGCACGCAATGTTGATGGTGAACAGATCAAAACACTGACAGAATCCATGGATGGCAGGCTTTTGAGTGTCCTTGCAAAGAAAGGTGGCTATATTGGTCACTGATTTGTTTTTTGTTTTTGAATGTCAGAAATGTATATTTGTGAATGTTGAGATGTTATATTGGTTTCACTGGTAAAAATAAATAATTGAAATGGGTATATATTTGTTTTTTGTTAAGTTGCCTAATAATTATGCACAGTAATAGTCACCTGCACACACAGATATCCCCCTAAAATAGCTATAACTAAAAACAAACTAAAAACTACTTCCAAAACTTTTCAGCTTTGATATTAATTAGTTTTTTGGGTTCATTGAGAACATGGTTGTTGTTCAATAATAAAATTAATCCTCAAAAATACAACTTGCCTAATAATTCTGCACTCCCTGTACATGGCGTTGCACGATACAATTCAAACCCAAAAAAGTAGCCACCAATCAGCAGGTGCTACCCAAGGTTCTGAACCAAAAATGGGCCAGCTTGTAAGAGAGAGAGAGAGAGAGACTAGCAGTCAGGCATCATTAGATACAGTCTCAACTGATAGTGATGTATCTGTGGCTGCTACCCCCCTGCTAGCCCCCCTGCCAGAAGGAGACGTGTTGCTCCAGCTGCCATTGCTGCTGAAGAGTGGGTAATGTCTCATCTCCAGAGGCCAGATATCCCACCCTTCACAGCAAATCCTGCATCAATTTTGATGTGGCAGGATTTAGTCACCATCAGTTTATGGAGGTGTTTCTGGGCGATGATGTATTGGGGAACATTGTCGCCCAAACTAATTTATATGCCCATCAGTTCCGTGCTGCAAAGCCTGACACTTTTTTGGCAAGGCAGCAAAGGGCCCCCATCGATGTGCCAGAATTTAAAACATTTTGGGCATTGACTATGCTGATGGGCATCATAAAGAAACCCTCCATCCGCTCCTACTGGAGCAGTAGACACATTTGCTCTACCCTCATTTTCTATGTTGATGAAGAGGTATGAAATGATTCTACATTTCATGCACTTCAGCGACAACAGCCTGTGCCCCCCTAGGGAGCATCCCCAGTTTATAAAAAGAGGTGCGTAGGTCTAGCGCTAGTAAGATCACTTACAGCTCTCTTCAAAAGGATGTCTAGTCCGCCTAAGGTAATCAATCCACCTCTGCCTCTTAGGCACTCACTTCTTTTACTCACTGTATTGAGCATCCCCAGTTTGACAGGTTGTATAAAATCTGCCCCCTGATTACCCACTTTGCTGCCAGGTTTGCAGAGGCTTATACATATGGAAGGAATATATGTGTGGATGAATCCCTGATGAAGTATAAGGGAAGGCTGGAATTCAAGCAGTATATTCTTTCCAAGCGCTCCAGATATGGAGTAAAGTTGTATAAGCTCTGTGAGAGCGAGACTGGTATATTCAGGTCTTCCCGGGTGTATGAGGGAAAGGATAGCCACCTTGACCCTCCAGGTTGCCCAGAACATATGGGAACCACTGGCAAGATTGTCTGGGACCTGATATTACCCCTAATGAACAAAGGGTACCACTTGTATTTAGATAATTTTTATACAAGTGTCCTTTTGTTCAAGCTACTGTATTGCTTTGATACAGTAGCTTGTGGTACAATTAAAAAGAACCGCGCAGGTTTCCTATGACAACTTGTACGCATCCGGCTACAAAGAGGGGAGACCTCAGCTCTGCCCCAAGAGGAGCTGTTGGCACTTAAGTTACAGAGACAAGAAGGATGTGTACCTTCTTACCACCATCCACAATGAGAGGACTGTGGAGGTCTCTGTAGGTGGCAGAGCTGAGAGCATAAGGAAGCCAGTGTTGTTGTTCAAAAAAGCAAACCCCGGAATGAAACTGACTTTTCTACAGTTTCAGCTCCAGATCATTTGGGGGATTTTGTACCAAGATGCACCTGCTCCCCGGGCGGTGATGGAAGAGAGCAGAGTTTGGGATACTCATTTTATTTTTAAAATACAGAAACCTAAAAAAATGCAGGACTCTGTAGAAGGGACACCACCTTTTACTGTCCTGATTGCTCTGGACAGCCTGGACTCTGCATTGGGGACTGCTTCAAGCAGTATCACGCACTGGTACATTTTAAAAAAAAAATTACATTTGCGGTTGTGTTTTTTATTTGGGGGGGGGGGTTGGTTATGTTTACTGTTACTAAGTTTGCTTGTTTTTGTTTTTTACTGTTACTGTGCCAGAGTTGTACATTTCACTGTTCTATTTTTTATAAGTTCTAAAATAACTTATGCAATAACTTACAACCAAGCTCTCCTAAATCATAGTGAAAAAGCAATGTGTGTGTAAAAATGAAAATTGAAAAATTACCACCATACATTTTCTCCAATTTTTTTAGCTAAAACAGTTGCATCAAAGGCATCAAAACACCCCATATACAATACCATGGGGTGTCAACGTTTCAAATATATACACTTTCATGGCAATAAATAAAACTGGGATATGCAATAGACCCCAAACTAAAGATAGGCCTATCAGAAGAAATACTCTCACTTTCAACTCAAATTACAAGTCATACAATTGTAACTGAACCTTCCAAAACTCCTGGCAAACCTATGCATGGGGGGCATAGGTGTACTCAGGAGGTCTTTCAGAAAACAACATGAAGTGTTTTCTTGCAGTAAAACTTACAACAAGCTCTCCTAAATCATAGTAAAAAAGCAATGTGTGTGTAAATTTAAAAATGAAAAATTACCACCATACACTTTCTCCAATTTTTTGGGCTAAAACAGTTGCATCAAAGGCATCAAAGCACTCCATATACAATACCTTGGGGTGTCATCTTTTAAAAAATATACACTTTCATGGCAAGCAAATAAATTGAGGTATGTAAAAAGGCCCCCAAAAAGACGATAGGCAAAGAAGATATGTTAAATGTGAAAAAAAATAATCACAAACACATGCCAGATGTTTGGCATTGCACCCCCAAGCAAGCAAACAAACCTATGCATAGGTGGTATCACTGTGCTTAGGACATATTGGTGTCTTCTTTGGCAGTAACACATTACAGGAGCTGAGAATCCATGCCTAAAGTACAATGTGTGTGAAAAAATAACACAAAGAAATGACTGCCCAATAGTTTGACAAAGACTGGTGGTTGAACTAATGCATGGAAAGTGTTAAAATACCAGTATTTCAAATACCCTAGGGTGTCTACTTTTCAAAAATATATGGTTTGATGGGGGTAAATTACTTTGGCCGACTTCAGAAATGTCCCAAATAGGACATAAGTGCATGATGACAGATGTGAAAATTCCAAGTTGGAAAACTGGAATGTGCCCCCTAAAAATAACTCCTTTTAGCCCCCTGAAAACCTGACAAACCTACTCATGGGTGGTATCACTGTACTCAGGAGATGTTGTTGAACACATATTGATGTGTTTTTTGGCAGTAACACATAACAGGAACTGAGAATCCATGCTTAAAGAGACACTGAACCCAAAAAAATTCTTTCGTGATTCAGATAGAGCGTGTAATTTTAAGCAACTTTCTAATTTACTCCTATTATCAATGTTTCTTCGTTCTCTTGCTATCTTTATATAAAAAAGAAGGCATCTAAGTATTTTTCTTGGTTCAGACCTCTGGACAGCAGTTTTTGATTGGTGGATGAATTTATCCACCAATCAGCAAGGACAACCTAGGTTGTTCATCAAAAATGGGCCAGCATTTAAACTTACATTCTTGCATTTCAAATAAAGTTTCCAAGAGAATGAAGAAAATTTGATAATAGGAGTAAATTAGAAAGTTGCTTAAAATGTCATGCTCTGTCTGAATCACAAAAGAAAAAAATTGGGTTCAGTGTAATGTGTGTGAAAAATAACACAAAAAAATGACTACCCAAAAGTTTGACCAAGACTGGTGATTGAATCAGTGCATGGAAAGTGTTAAAATGCCAGCATTTAAAATACCCTGGGGTGTCTACTTTTAAAAAATATATGGTTTGATGGGGGTAAATTACATTGGCCTGCTTCAGAAATGTCCCAAATAGGACATGGGTGCATGATGACAGATGTGAAATTTCCAAGTTGGAAAACTGGAACGCGCCCCTTAAAAATAAGGCTTTTTAGCCCCCAGAGAACCCAACATACCTATACATGGGTGGTTTCACTATACTCAGAAGATGTTGCTGAAGACATATTGGGGTGTTATTTGGCAGTAACCCTTAACGTTCTCAGTAAATGTATTCTTAAATTGCTATTTTGTCAAAAAATCACTTTTTTTTTTTTTTTTTTTCTTTTTTTTTTAAACTTTAGCATAGATTGGTGGTAAACTTTAGCATAGATTTAGCATAGATTGGTGGTAAAATGGTTGCATGAAAAGAGTCAAAATACCCCAAGTTTAATACCTTAGGTTCTTTTAAAATATATATATACATGTGAAGGGTTATTCAGGGATTCCTGACAGATATCAGTGTTCCAATGTAACTATCGCTAATTTTGAAAAAAAATATTTGGAAATAGCAAAGTGCTACTTGTACTTATTGCCCTATAACTTGCAAAAAAAGCAAAGAACATGTAAACATTGGGTATTTCAGGTATCACTCAGGAACACCAGATGCAGTACCCAGATGGAGTACCAGAATGCAGTCCACCCAAAGAGCGGTGGAGATAGAAGTAAGGTGCTAACACTTGGCATAAGTAAAACAAGGGTTTTATTAAAACTCACATTTAAAACCAAAAGCTTCAAGTGAAAAGAGGGCATAAGCTTATAGCCCTCCTAATGCAATGCGTTTCTCTGCTATCAAGTCGCCGTTTCTTCAGGCAGGATATGGATTTGGGGTGGACTGCATTCTGGTACTCCATCTGGGTACTGCATCTGGTGTTCCTGAGTGATACCTGTTTCCTGGGTCAGCTGATACACCCTAAGTTATCAGTTTGCTACCACAGGCTCATAAGGGTGCTCCAGCTAAATGTAAGTATCCATTTGGCTTTTATTCAGTGTGGGATTCGTTGATCTACACATGAGGCACCCCTTTGTCTTTTGTATCCATCTTTAGAGCCTGATCCGGAGTGATCTGCAAGAAGGAGAGCAGTCGTGTACCTGATAATTATGGACTAAACGTTTGTGGGATAAGATTACCCCCAATCTGTCCTTCATTTTACTGGACCTGTATTGTATTTGTATGCATTTATGATTGATTTTATGCATTACATTTTATACATGTTTATTTTATTTTATTTAATTGTCTGCTTTTAGATTGTCACATTTTTTATTTCAGTAGAGAGCGCCCCCTAGTTTGGTTATTTTTAAAAGGTTGTTGTATATATATATATATATTATATAAATATAAAATTAGTTTGGTCTTGATATCAATTTTAAAATTTCTTCAAACTTTATTATCACAGTTTCACACACTTAAAGGGACACTAAACCCAAATTTTGCTTTCATGATTCAGATAGAGCATGCAATTTTAAGCAACTTTCTCATTTACCCCTATTATTGATTTTTCTTCGTTCTCTTGCTATCTTTATTTGAAAAAGAAGGCATCTAAGCTAAGGAGCCAGCTAATTTTTGGTTCAGAACCCTGGACATCATTTATCCACCAATCAGCAGAGACAACCCAGGTTGTGAACCAAAAATGGTTCGGCTTCTAAACTTACATTCTTGCTTTTCAAATAAAGATAGCAAGAGAATGAAGACAAATTGATAATATGAGTAAATTAGAAAGTTGCTTAAAATTGCATGCTCTATCTGAATCATGAAAGATTACATTTGGGTTCAGTGTCCCTTTAAAACCAACTTAACTTTTTGTTCTCACATTGGTGGGACCTTTTTCAAGACCAATATTTATGCATCTTATTCCTTTAGTGTAAAAAAAATATTTTAAAGGGATATGAAACCCATTTTGTTCTCTAACAATTCAGACAGAGCAAACAATTTTAAAAATCTTTGCAATTTACTTCTATTATCAAAATAGCTTTATTCTCTTGGTATCCTTTGTTGAAGGAGAATGAATGCACTCCTGAGAGCTAGATGAACACATCAAGTGAACCATTGACCAGAGGCATTTATGTGCATCCACAAATCATCAGCTAGCTCCCAGATGTGCATTGCTGCTCTTGAGTTTACCAAGGTATGCTTTTTAACAAAGGATAACAAGAGAATTAAGCCATTTTAATAATAAATGTAAATTGGAAAGTTGTTTAAAATTGCATGCGCTTTCTAAACCATGAATGTTTCATTTTGACTTCACTGTCCCTTTAAATGTTTAAACTAGATTTAGACTTAACCTTGAGCGAGGTTGAATGAAGACAAGTTTTCTCAGAGCTAGGCAAAGGTTTAATTGGGGCAGATCTAGTGGAAAACTCGATAAAAACGGCACATAGATGATACCTGACGCCGTTAAAAACGTCGCACTATATGCCTCAAAACAATAGATTGTGTTATAGAGGCTGCGCAGAGCTTGGTACTTATTACCACATGTGGTGGGGGTGCCCAAAGATACGACCTATACGGGATAAACTTACACAGCTATTTAAGAGAGTTCTAGATGACTCTTTCATACTCCCACCCTCGAAGGCCTTAATCCACATTCACTTAGACACGCTAAATCATTCCACTAACAAATGGGTTAATATAGTATGCACAGCTACTAGGATATGTATAGCCAGGAAATGGAAGGTGGGGGCCCCAGAATGGAGTGAGGTACTTAATAAAATTGAAGACATATACAATATGTCTGAAGCGGCAGCTTGGATGCAGGGTACCTCAGAAAACTTTCTTAAAATTTGGTCCTCTTGGATCCTTAATAAGTAGCGAGAGATTAAGATACCTGACACACTTATATATGAATAGTGTGATACTTTTGGTTTAAGCAAATCAGAAGGTAATTGATACTTTTATTTATTTGGAGAAAAATTTTATAAAGATTTTTTTTAACAACAACGACACTGCTCGATGGGAAGGGTTCATAGTTGAAAGTTTTATTCAGTTTAAAAAAAAAAAGTTTATTGTTGGGGGAGGGAAACAGAAAAGGGGAGGGTGGGGAGTTAGAAAATAAGGAGAAAACGTAACGGTTAATGTGTGTTGTTTATTTTCCTTTTATCCTCTTGTGGATATGAGATTTCAAATGCATGAACTGATGCATATTGTACTATTAAGATGTATTTGGTGTGAAACATTAATAAAAAATATTTCAACTAAATGTTTAAACTACTGCACAAATACATCTTCATACAAGATTGTTGAATTTTAGAATTTTTTTTTAAAGTCTTATTAAAATCTTAAAGAGCATTAAAGGGACAGTCAAGTCTCAAAAAAACTTTCATGATTTAAATAGGGCATGTAATTTTTTTATTTTTTTTTAAAAAAGCTTTATTGAATGAACAGAAAACATAGTATAACATACATTTACAATCATTCAAGGGCAGTCATATTAACAAGGAGCTTGTATTACATTGATCACCAGGTACAGAGAAAAAAACAGTGATTGTGTGTTATCAGTGCCCCTGTCTTATACTTCTGGTTCATTGTTCTTAAGCTAACTTGTAACTTCAAACATTATATTTAGGTTGAGAGATTTTCTCAAAGTTATAAAGTAGCTCGGGTAATAGGTCATACCCTAGTTAAGAAAGAAATAAAAGAGGGAAGCTGGATAGAGAAGGGAGTGGGAGAGAGGGGGGGGGAAAGAGAGAGGGGAAGGGAGAAAAAAAAAAAAAAGGGGGGGGGGAGAGGGGGGGGGGAGCCTACCGCCCCAAGGTATTCACTCCAAACTCCAGTGAGTATAGCTATTTAAGAGGGGTCTTCCTCTCAAGGCCTTAGAGGGAGTCTAGTGTGTGCACCCCCAGGAGTAGCAGCCAGACTCTTGTAAAGTTCAGTTTGCGAACCATCAGACTATTATACACTCTTTTCCTCCCAGATCAAAGTCATGTATTCATGCGTCACTAGTTTCCCAGTTTTTAGGTAGTGGTATCGTTCCAGACAAAGCAGATCGACGACCCCCATTTTCCATTCGTCGAGGGTCGGGGCGTTTATGGATTTCCAGTGTTTCGGGATTAGGCCCTTGGCGCAATTTAGCATCAGCAGGAAGAGTCTACGTTTGGCATCTATCACTATTTTGGGAAGGGCATGATATAGCAAGTATAGTGGGTTTGGTGGTATGATCACCCCAAGAAGTCTACTACACTCCAGAAGCACTTTGTCCCAGAATACGCTAATTAGTGGGCAAGTCCACCAGATGTGCAGTATTGAACCTTCCTCGCCGCAGCCCCTCCAACATTCTCCACAGGCCTGTGGGTAAATTTTATGAAGCCTCTGTGGGGTCAGGTACCACCGGCTTAAGAATTTGAAATGCATCTCTTGTAGTTTCATTGAGACCGAAGTTCTCTTGGCTTTGTTGAAGATTTTGAGCCACTCTTCTGTCGTGATTTCCGAACCCAGGTCAGCCCGCCAGTGGTCTGTGTAGGAGGGCAGCGTTTCACTTCTGCTCGTGTGGAGCAGCTTATATAGTCGAGAGATCAGATGGCCAGGTGGTTGCGCCGCTGTACAGATAGATTCGAAGGCTGTTCTCTCTCTCGTGAAGGGAGCTGTATCCCTGTAGCTATTCACGAAGTGATGCAGTTGAGCCACCCTAAACCACGAGGAGAACAGCCAGGGATCCCACTCTTTCAATTTCTCCTGGGTCAGGATCCTCCCATTATGGAAGGCGTTAGAGATTGCTGCCTCTGCTAGCGAGTAAGTCTGTCCCGGGGTTTGGGTTCTATGTGCCAGAGCATTGTCTGGATTTTCAAAGACCGGTGTTACCGGTGACTGCGCAGATGATATATGATTTCCTTGCTTGGTCAAGGTGTCCCACACTTGGAAAACATCCTCCAGCAAGGGATAGCTATGAATGAGTGGTGTCCGGCCCTTGGCCGAAATCCACGCTAGCACACCCACATTCCCCCTTTGTAGGATCTCACAGTCTAGTTCCACCCATGCTCTGTCTGTTCTATTATGGCACCAGTGTACTAGGCGTTGAATATTTATTGCCCTGAAATACATTTTTAACATGGGAACCCCTGCTCCCCCCCTGTCCCTAGGCAGGTACATGGTTTTTTTTTTTAATTCTTGGTCTAATTCCATTCCAGACATATGCCTCTATCTCTGATTGAATCTGGTGAATAAGGGGCATTGCTGACACCAGGGGGATTGCTTGCATCACATAGAGGACCCTGGGCAGGATATTCATCTTGATCGCATGAATGTGGCCCATCCATGAGATAGACTTGTTTTTCCATTTGGCCAAGTCACCTATTACTGCATCTCTGATCAGTTTGTAATTTATTTCAACCATGTCTTTCAACACTGGTGTTAGGAAGATCCCGAGATACTTAAGTCGATGTGTCGCAATTCCAAGTGGGCAGAGTGCGCTAACCCCCTGAAAGACATCAGCCGGGATAGATATATTTATGATCTCTGATTTCGATAAGTTGAGCAAAAAGTCAGAGACTTCTCCAAACCTCTCAAATTCTATCAGTAGTGCCGTTAGGGAGGTGGATGAGTCAGACAACATCACCAGGACTTCATCCGCATACATGGCTAGTTTATGTTCCTTAGAGCCCACAGTCAACCCGGCTATGTTTGGATTATCTCTAATTTTACAGGCCAAGGTCTCCATCACAAGGGCAAATAGTAAGGGAGACAGGGGACACCCCTGTCTCGTCCCGTTAGTTATTGGAAAGGGCTTGGATAGCATGCCATTGACTCGCACTCTAGCACTCGGTGCTGAGTACAGGGAAAAGATTGTGTTTATGATGCCAGTACCAAATCCCAGCTTGGTCATGGTGTGTCGCATGAATAACCAGTTGACCCGGTCAAAGGCTTTTTCAGCGTCCGTGGAGACCAGGGCCAACGGCGCTGAGTTATTCTGGGCATATGATATCAATTGAGTTACTCTGAGAATGTTATCCCGAGCTTCTCTGCCCGGGACGAACCCCACCTGGTCGGTGGCAATTAATTTTGGTAATAACACTGCAATGCGGTTAGCTATTATCTTTGCTAGGATCTTTACATCTGTGTTAAGGAGTGAGATCGGCCGGTAGCTGCTGGGGAGGTTTTCTGGTTTCCCTGGCTTATGTATGACTGAGAGGTAGGCCTCAAGCATAGAGCCAGGCAGGTGAGGCTCCTCCGAGAGTTGGTTGAACATCCGGAGTAGTCGAGGTGCCAACTCTCCTGAGAAAGTTTTATAATAGCGGATACCGAACCCGTCCGGACCCGGGCTTTTCCCCCCCGGGAGGAGCTTGATAGCAGTTTGTACCTCTTTCAAGGTAAATGGGGCTTCGAGTTTAGCCACCTCCTCCTGTGTAAGCTTAGTCATTTCTATTCCGTTTAGGTATTCAATTATGGCTTTCTCCTGTAAGTCTCCAGGTGTCTGCCCTGGCTGTTCCTGGCTCGGGGGGTGCAAGTTGTATAACATTTCGTAGAAACTGCCAAAAGCATCTGCGATCGACGGACCATCGCAGTGCTTGCCACCGTCGCCATCAGTGACTTCATATACATATGTCTTAAGTCTCTGGCGTGTAAGTGCCCGTGCCAGAAGTTTGCCGGCCTTATTACTTTGTTCAAAATAGTATTGCTTGAGTTTAAGAGCCTTTGCTTGCTGCTCATTCTGAATATGTTTCAGAAGATTGGATCTGGCCTCTGCGAGCCCAATCTGTAGCGTGTTATCCGTTGGCTGTGCCTTATGCAAGTCTTCCGCTTGCGTTACTTTCTGGAGCAGGGTGTTATATAGAGCTCGTTTTCCCTTTCGGAGATTTGTAACATGCTTGATCAAGACTCCTCGCAGGACACACTTATGTGCTTCCCACACTGTTGTGTCTGCTAAGGCGTCCCCTGCATTGATGTTGAAATATTCCCCAATTATGGTATTTAGCTGTTGTTTTAGCAATTGATCATCTAGTAATGATTCATCCAATCGCCATACATATGGGGCTACTGGTGCTTCTGGCCATTCAATGGTGCATTTTACCGGAGCATGGTCAGACCAAGTGATCTGACCTATGCTACTACTGGTGGTTATTGATAGGCCCATTGAGTCCGTGAAGATATGGTCTATCCTCGTGTACTTCCTATGGGGATGGGAGTAGAAAGTGTAGTTTTTAGTTGTAGGGTGTAGCGTACGCCACACGTCATGCAGGACCATGTCCCTCATATGTTTGGTTATATGGGTTATATGTTTCACAATTTTCTGTGAGGTGCTGGATAGACCATCTGATGTATCTAGTATTGGGCAAAATGAGGTGTTAAAGTCACCACCCAAAAAGACCATACCCTTTTGGGCTTCCATGAGTCTGTTTGTCAGTCTTTTAAAAAAGACATCTTGTGCTGATTTTGGGGAATAGAGGTTGACAAATGTTACAGTTTTGCCATACAGGGTTCCTATAAGGATCAGGAACCTCCCATCTGGGTCTCTCTCGATCTGCTCCATCCGGAAGGGCACCCCAGCCCCAAATAAAATTGCTACTCCGTTTTTTTTGGATGGGCCTGGCGCAAAGTAGGCTACTGGGAATTTTTGACTATACCATTTCGGTTCTTTATGCTTAGAAAAGTGTGTCTCCTGGAGGTACACAATATCCCCCCCATTCTCTGGAGGTCCCTGATAACAATAGCCCTTTTCCCTGGACTATTAAATCCTTTTGCATTAATTGTGATAAGATCTATAGGAAGGGTGACATTGCCCTTCATTTTTGCGTGACAATACAGAGTTCCCTCCGGTAGTGTAATGGGGCAGGTGGGTAGAAAGGGTCTAGAAAGGAGAGGAGAGAGAGAAAAAAAAAAAAGGGGGGAGGGAAGAGGATGAGAAGGGGGAGAAGAGGGAGGGAGAGGGAGAAGAGGGGAGGTAATGGATAAGAGGGAGGGAGAGTTAAGAGAAAGGAAAGACCTGCGAGTGTGTTTAAAAGTTCCTAAGAGTGAGGTTCGGGGAGAAAATAAAGATTGTAGAGGGAGATGAGAGACTGTAGACTAGGGGTAGGTCTCAGTCTTGGTTTGGGAAGAAGAGGGAGAGAAGGGATGGGGAGTTGAAAAGTTGTAGAGTGAAGCTCTACTAGACTAATATAGAAGTAAACTAACAGAGGGGTAGTAACCCTCGTGCTCTCAGCAATGAAGTGTAAACATAAGCTATACAATTTGTAGACAAACACAACCAATAAAACATTAACATTGTGATCATTTGTGGTTTCCATTATCCAAATGAAATATACCCAATTTTGTCATTCCTGCCATCGATAAGTAGGGGCCCAGGGGGTGAACGGGGCTGCTGACTATATGAGCGCATCAGGCTTATCTAAGTGCGTTCCCTGTAAGTGTCATGTCTCTGGTAAACTACTGTCTGCCCAGCATATGTGCGGAGTGTTAGCACTATTTTAAAAAAGATGTCCAGGTGTATGCCATGAGGCGCTTTCCGAACGCTAGCTCTATATGCCTTCAGGAGTGAGCGTGTGATGTAATATATTGCCAGGTTGAGGCCTGCAATTGCTTAGATGGTTATTGAGTCCGTCAATCAGGTGCATTACCCTTGTTATGTAACCCTATTTCAATGCCCTACATGTCACCCGTTCTGTGGTAATTAGGTTAAGGTATACATATAGTTGCCTCACTCAGAAGGGGCAGTCTCTGGTCAGTACCTCTAGGTTTCCAGTGAGTTTTAAAATGATGTAGCCCTTCCAGCCACCCTGGGCCCATCCCCATGGTGTATTAAGCACGTATAAGGTAGACATCAGCTGACACAAATGGTTAACACAATAATCTAGAAACAACCCATATCTAAAATGGATAAGAAATTTTGTATGAAACAGCATCATGAACAGTGGCTTTTCTTTTGTGCACGTATCACATTTTTATAAACAAAACAATGAGAAACCAACATAGCTAAGAATAGTAATTGAGCAGACATTTATTCTCTGGCAACAGCCACGTGGGCAGTGTCCCAAAGGTGTCCCAAAGCAACCTGCATATATCTTGCACATGTTAAGTATGTCACTTTCTGGTTGCTAATAAAATGCGGCGTCAGGTTTAAAGTCTCACACAAAGAACATAAACATAATAAGCTATATACTTAGCTGCATGATGTGAAGAGCACCGTCTCTGAAGCAATTTCTGCAAGATACAGAGCTCAGCAAGTGCCAAGTCCCGTACCACCGACAGTCAACGCTTCTGTTTAGGGAAATGAAGGAAGATTCAGGGTATCCTTCTGTTAAGGGGATTCTCATTCGCCATGCGGTCATCTCCTCTATGTAGGGGATCTGCTCCTGGGGCAGGTGGCCTGATCCGCGTTCCCATAGCTTGATTGAAGGCAGGAAGGTCAGAGATTGCTCGGTATGTGGCTGAGACTCCCTCTTTGGTTGCTATCAGGCAAGTTGGGAAGCCCCACCTGTATGTGATCCCTTGTTCTTTGAGAGGTGTTGTAAGGAAGCGCAGATCCCTTCTTTTTTGTAAAGTTGCAGGGCACAGATCTGTATAAATCTGTATGTCTGCCCCCTCATATGTCAAGGGCTGTCTGTTTCTGGCGTGACGGAGAATATCCTCCCTGTCTCTATACGACAAGAGTTTAACAATGATGTCTCTAGGTGGAGCTCTGGCTGGTGGCTTAGGCCGCAGTGCCCTGTGTGCTCTCTCAATGTGTATGTCTTCTGCCTCTGGGGTGTTTTTGAGGAAATGAAAAAGCTTCTGAGTGTATTGATGTATTTCTGCTGGGGCTATAGTTTCAGGGACACCCCTTATCCTCAGGTTGTTCCGCCGACTCCTGTTTTCCAAGTCCTCAATCCTTTCAGTGAGGCTCAGCACGGTTATATCTTGTGACCTGATGCAATTAGAATTATGCTGTAGATCAGAGCGTAACGCTTCCTGGGATTCTTCTACAAGCGTGACTCTGTGATCAATATTGGCAATGTCTTTCTTAAGTTCCCCAAACATGTTCTTCATTTCCATGATGGCGTCTTTAATGTCATTTTTTGATGATAAATGCCTTAGGTCATCCTTTGTAACATAGTCTGCCTGTCTGCGTTCTATGTTGTGGGAAAGTGTAACTTCAGAGGGCCCCATCAGGTTCTGCAAGTCTTTTTGCGAGCATTGTGCTGAATCAGCTAGTAATAAGTAGCTGTCCATGTTTGAGGAGTGCAAGCTTTTCTGAGGCTTATTTCCTCTTTTAGTAGACATGTCTGCAGCACTTGAGGCTTGATGTCTAAGATGTTATCCTAATATGTGATTAACTCTATAGGTATGCCTAGTACTATATCAATTGCAACCTACAGTGGTGGTGTAATGGCCTAGTAATCATTGCGCCTGTGCTCCTTTGGCCACGTGGCTGATGCCTGAGCGGCTCCCCAAGTTACTATAGTTATAACACCTTTTATGCCCTGATCAAATCAATATCAGTTTGGCCCCAGAGCTGTTACTCCACTCCTCTCTCCCGTCCACCTATAATGCCAGAGCCCCACGTGGCCTCCGTCCCAGTTATTGCCTATGCTGAGGATCACAACTCACCGCTTAGATTTAAGTTCTCTTCGGTTGCGACCTTACTGTAGGTTCCAGCTTATGCCGGGTCACTCAGAGCAGTGATATTTTGTTCCGACAGTCGGTATAGTGTGGGCTCCGGTAGAGGCTCCTTATTATGTCCTACTGTTAGACACCAGGTATATGCGTTGCTTTTAGTGCTCCGGTTGTCTGGTGTGTCTTCTATGTGCAGGCTTAAGTCTGATAAGGCCCGTTATCCGTCCTGTCAGCAGGTCTCATGCTGTGTTTCCAAGGCTGTACTTCCGTTGTGTGCAGAGTAGATTCTGCTGTTGGTGGGCACACACTGTAGTTACTATATACCCATTTCAGAAGGGTTTAGTGCTTGGGATTGTGTTTTATCTTAGGCTGAGAGCAGTTGGGTATCAGAGCACTGTTAATGTGCGGCCATCAGCGTTCGTGGCCAAGCTCCGCCCCTAGGGCATGTAATTTTAAACAACTTCCCAATTTACTTTTATCACCAATTTTCATTTGTTCTCTTGGTATTCTTAGTTGAAAGCTAAACCTAGGAGGTTTATATGCTAATTTCTTAGACTTTGAAGACTGCCTCTAATCTGAATGCATTTTGACCACTAGAGGGCATTAGTTCATGTGTTTCATATAGATAACATTGAGCCCATGCACGTGAAGTGACCTAGGAGTGAGCACGGATTGGCTAAAATGTAAGTCTGTCAAAAGAACTAAAATAAAGGGGCAGTCAGCAGAAGCTTAGATACAAGGTAATCACAGAGGTAAAAAGTGTATTAATATAACTGTATTGGTTATGCAAAAATGGGGAATGGGTAATAAAGGGATTATCTTTCTTTTTAAACTACAAAAATTCTGGTGTTGACTGTCCCTTTAAGTAGATTTTAATTTTGTGCTTTGAATAAAAAAATTTTATTATTTATTGGTGTATTGGATTCTTTTTTGCACACGTTTGTGAGATTTTTTTTTATAACAGCTTACTGAATACATTGCTGGTGACAGCATTATAAGCAGGTCTATGATCAGGTAGCAATAAGGTATCAATATAATGGCATATAAATAGGGTTGCCAGTGCCATACACTCTGGTGGAATAGTGGGATGGAGAATCTGCCCATCTGGCTCTTTAAAATACTTGAACTTTCCATATGTTCTGTCACAATAGATCTTACCCTTAAAGGGACAGTAAATTTTAAATATTGCAATTAGGGCTGGACGATATGGGGGGGGGGATTGTGATTGCGATTTAATCGCGATTTTCTTATAAATTACTATAACACCTTAATTTTTCATTAAAACGTTTATTAAACAATACAGAATCTTATTGTACATGTTTCTCATTGATCAATACAGGCTGAGAGCATTCAAATACACAAAGCAAATCTAGTTTAAATAAATATAAATGCAAGCAGATTTTTTTTTGTGATTTGTATATTGACGGATTGATAAAGATTTAAAAAAAAAAAAGAAAAAAAGGTGCAAACAGATTTTGTGGGTTTTAGTACAGATCAGTGATCTCCCAAAGATATGACGGTCTTTTTACATTACTCCTTCCTTTCTGCCTCAGCGCATATGAATCTATAGCAACTATTTTAAACTTGAACAATAAGAAAGTACACTGCCATATAATTATCGCGCATTTACCCAAAAACAATTTGCTCAACTAAAATCATTATTTCTTCACACTAAATTCCATGGTACCGTAGTATAAGTATAACTTAGGATTTATGTTATTCACCCATAACAGTGTGAATGTCATAAATTCAACAGCATAACAACATGTTATGACTGTACGTAGGCTCTCCATATGTGGGGTGGCATCATTTAGATTTCCCAAGTGCTGGAGTAAAGCAATCAGATATCGATGACTGCAATAGGATAGGATAGCCACGAGTCAAATGACGAATAATAGGACGTACACGGAAGTTAGTTCCGTGTCCCACATTAGGCTTGAATATCTGTGAGCACATAATTACGATTGGGAACTTATATTGCAAAATCTCACACATCGATCTAGCTAATAAAGCATCCTAGAATCCTACCATTTGGATCTCCATATTATAAAATAATACACAATTCAGGCCAGATTTATCAAGGTAGTAAAGCATTGAATTTACACAGCATTTTACTTAAAGGACCATTATGCACTCATATATATGTAGACTGTATGAATAGATGGCATGTTGTTTTATTAATGTGGTCCAATGCAGTGTCGAAACGAAAGTTCAATCGTTGTAAACTTTTAAAATGTTACTCACATTTTGAGTTTGTCTGTCGCCATAACTCTCCGCCCTCATGGAATGAGAGAGCTAAGTAGGAGGTTTTTACTCTGACGCATCAGCCAGAGACCAATCCGGATGTTTATTCAAATTGGTTAGTTGAAGCTTCCCCCTGCAATTGCGCATGTTTTATTTCTTACGTGCACGCCTCTAGCGTGCATGGCATACTTTTGTGCATGCGCATTCTCATAGACAGTCTGACACGCTCGTGCACTGTTCCGCGATATGAACCACATATATATAACATTCCAAGTATGTTAGTTAAAGAAACTAACAGAAAAAGATACTAAATAAGCACTCAATGACCCTAAATATTCTGGAGTTGAAAAAAGATTCACACAATTAAAACATTAATCTTTATTAGAAATATTTAAAATATGGGTTATTTAAAACTAAAATGCTGGAATTCCCAGTACAAGGACTGGATATTAGAAACTAGAACCAATATTGGTACTATCTGGTGATTAATAGAGAAACCAACGGCTAGGATTGTCAGTAACTACTAGTAAATATTGAGATCAATATAGAGGTATAAAAAAAGATATGTGTTCTTGACAGATGCAACACTTAATAATTCCCAATACTACATATTAATATTTCATCACAAACTTAGTGTGAAGTTGTAATCCTGTATATTAAGAACATAGGTAAAGTAATTTATCAAGAATTTTATTGACAATATTTGTTAAAAGTAATAGATACTCAAAAAATTACCAGTGGCGCTATCTATACCAAAGCTGTTTGGTTTATTCAAGCTTGAATCAGTGATTAATATAGGTCACTATTTTAAACAGTACTTGTCATACTGATATGTTCTTATATCATGTATTAAATCATTGATAACATAATAAAACTATTGTGATACATTAGTTTGATATGATAAAAGTTATCAGCTAAATTAATGACAACAGGTGACTATTAGTAAGATTCCTCAATATGTTTGAATGGAACATGAGGGAGTTGATAGTGCTTGGTGTGAACTTGTAACATCATAGAGCTGCTTGTCTGGCCCTGTTTCACAGTAAAGTTTGTTACAGCACAAAAAGCTGAATAGCGAGATTATATTTGAACAACTAGCATCCAGCCTCAATACAGATATTGAATCAGGTATAATTCTATTGTGCCCCTGAATAGCGTATAACATAGGTTACAGAGTCCATTAATAGTTGAATGTACACAATATATTAATAACTATATAGTATAAGTATATTTTTTGGAACTCTGCCAGTTTTAGCGCTTATTTGTATTTTGTAACACAGGGTGGAATGAATCTAGTGCTCTATTTACCCTGATTCACAGTAAAGTTTGTTAAGCACAAAAGCTGAATAGTGAGATTATATTTAGACAACTAGCATCCAGCCTCAATACAGATATTCCATCAGGTATAATTCTATTGTACCCCTGAATAGCGTATAACATAGGTTACAGAGTTCATAGATAGTTAAATTTGCACAATATATTCATATCTATGCAATATATATATATTTTGGAACTTTGCCAAATTTAACGCTTATTAGTATTTTGTAACGAAGGTTGGAATGAATCTAGTGCTATATTTACTGCTGTCAGCAGTTTAAGATTACTTAATAACAAGCTTTAGTTGCTTAAGAGTCTCTTAATATCGGATGCTCCTGTGGATTCTCATTCAGCGTTTAAATGGTGTGCAGTGCTGTTAATATACGGCACTGCTGATTATGTTACATATAGGTATACTGTGTCAACAGGTTCATCTGCCCTTCTGCTTAGTCGCAGTCTCCTGTTAAATTACTGAGTAGTTAGCCAAAAGCTAGAAGTATTGTTTGGCAAATGATATCTGTAATTACACAGCGTTATTATTAACAAATCACTGCCATTGGTAACACACTGAGATCTATAGTTTAGTTCGCTCGAATATTCAAAGTGCTATATTGTTCACTTGATTAATTATAATCACGAGTTAACTTCTATTGGTCAAAGTATTCAATACACCAGTTAAGTTTTACAGGTTCTAGTATAAAGAAATATTGCCAGCAAGTATTTTTTTAAAAACTACACTGAGCTCCCATGAGCTCCCCCTTCCTCCCTTGACATGTTTCGCCGGGTTTCCGGCTTTATCAAAAGGCAGGGCGCCGCGGGAAACGCGGCTATTTATGAGTCTAACTCCGCCTCCTTCCTATATTGTGACCAATAGGAAACCTCCAATTTCGTGTCTTTATGACAGAGGAATCCCTTACAGGCAAAATCTCTTAATTCACTCGTAATGCTTAGTACTTGAATTTTGTTTACCAAGCCTTATGAATTAAATGTAGTTTTCAGTATCATTCATTCTTATTACATGTTGAGTGCAAATAATTGTTCTATCGTTGCTTAGGCGATTACTACGTTAATACACTCATCATAAGTGCATTCATAGAAATGTTTATGGGATGCTCAGGGGACATTATTTACCTCAAGAGTACATATTTAATATTGATATATCTCCAATAATTGTTAGCGTGATGAAAGTGATGTTATTGTGACAAAGTTTGTAAATAATTATTTTTAATGATATTCTGACAACTACCATGTCAGACTCTAGTTAGGATATATGATCCTTTAAAAGTGCCAACTATTTGTGTATAAGCCTTATTCAGAATCAATGGCTCGTGATATAGTATTGTGAATACTTAGTATAACTAAATTATTTCTGAGTGTAAGTTATGCTTATTAGTGATAGAATGCTTAGTTTGACATTAATAGTGCTCTAGAGTGTTATCCTATCCTTGGTTTATAAATGGGCCAAATTTACTGTGTGTAGTGTGTGAGTGAAATTAGTGCCAATAATGGAACTTAAAAAAAAAAAAAAAAAAAAACAAAGGGTGAAAAAACAAAGGGTGATCAAAAGCTAAATAATTTTGAAGATATTATTTTTCTTCATGTTAAGTGAAGTAAACATTATTTTACAGAGGCATAATTTTGCAACTAATTCTAATTTGAATATGAAATTCCTATATCAAAAGCTTTTATATAAATTTATCTAAATCTATGCCCTCTCAACTGTATGAGCATTTCCTTGTATCTGAAAAGCAATGATTTTTAGTATGTTGTCCTTATAAGTAAGTGAAAAAATTATTATTTTCATTTAATCCATAAGGTTGTAACGAGTTAAGAAGATAAATCCAACGGCTCTCAGCTCGCAGGAGTTGTTGTTCCATGTCGCCCCCTCTGATTCCAAGTTTTACTGTTTGTATTCCAAAACAGTGGAAATCAGAGGTCTTGGATCTGTGTTTCTTGTGGAAATGGGATGCAACTGATGTAATAACTTTATTATCCTTTAGGTCTTTGTCGGCATTTCTAATGTTGCTTAGATGTTCCAACATTCGAGTCCTGAATTTTCGTGTAGTCATACCGACATAGACTTTCTTGCAATTACAGGTTATTCCATAAATAATGGATTCTGTATTGCAATTAATGTGAGAATTGATGGTGTGAGTCTGATTAAATCTATCTTTGATAGATTTTAATGGTAGGAGATGTTGACATATTGAACAATTTCTACATTTGAAGTTTCCCAAAGCAATTGGATTCACTTTACGTTTCTTCTTTTCAAAATGACTGGGGCTGAGGAGATCTTTGAGATTATTAGACCTCCTATACCCCACTTGGATCCTGTCCCCTATGATATCCTTCAAAATTGGATCTGCTTGCAGTATTCCTATATGCTTATTGAGGATATTAACTACCTCTTTTACTTGAGGTGAATAGGTTACAATGATTCTGGTAGTGTCATCTTTAGCCTTTTTATTTTTGTACAGAAGTTGTTTTCTATCAGTATTTTCAGCTCTTCGTCTGGCTTTTTTTATTAATCGGTTGCTGTACCCTCTTGCTTTTAGTCGAATTTCTAATTCCTTTGCTCTCCTTCTATATAGTATTGGATCTGAGCAATTCCTTTTCATTCGTAAGAATTCTCCAATTGGAAGAGATCTTACCGTATGAGGGCAATGAGCACTGTCAAAATGTAAAAGGCTATTGGTAGCTGTTTCTTTTCGGTACACATCTGTAACAACTTCTCCATCGTGATTTTTGATAATTTTCAGATCTAAGAAAGTTATACTTTCTTTACTGCACTCCCACGTAAGTTTGATGTTATAGGCATTTGTGTTTAGAATGATAAGGAATTCGTCAAGTTTACTTTGGGGGCCCTCCCAGATAAAGAACACATCATCGATGTATCTTATCCATAGCGGGATATGCTCAGCATATGTGGCATTGGCATCTGAGAAGACGACATGTTGCTCCCACCAGCCTAGATATAAATTGGCATAGGTGGGAGCACATGCTGTCCCCATAGCTGTTCCCCTGATTTGCAGATAAAACTGCTGATCAAATACAAAGTAGTTATGGTACAATACGAAATTAAGGAGTCTGATTATGAAATCATCATGATTTTTATCTTCATCAGAGGAGGTAGATAGAAAACTCTGAACTGCCTGGACTCCTAATTTATGATCAATACTTGTGTATAGGGACTCAACGTCCGCTGTTATTAGAATCGTATCAGGGTTAAGTTTGAGATTATCCAACTGTTGGAGTACCTCCATTGTGTCTTTTACATATGATGGCATACGTGTTACAAATTCACGAAGTCTGTAGTCAATATATTGACTTGCCTTCTCAGTAATGTTGTTAATCCCTGACACAATGGGTCTGCCTGGAGGTAAGGTGGCGTTCTTGTGAATCTTAGGTATTATATAGAAGGTTGCCACCTTTGGATTTTCCACCCAAAGAAATTTCTTTTCTTTGGAAGTTATTACATTATCGTCAAGAGCCTCCAGTATAATCCGATTGTATTGATTTAAAAATTGTTCAGTTGGATTAGAGAATAGTTTTTTGTAGCACTCCTGGTTTCTCAGTTGTTTGTGTGCCTCTATGAGGTACATATCTTTCGGCCAAATTACCACATTGCCTCCTTTGTCCGAATTCCTGATAAAATTCTTGATAAATTACTTTACCTATGTTCTTAATATACAGGATTACAACTTCACACTAAGTTTGTGATGAAATATTAATATGTAGTATTGGGAATTATTAAGTGTTGCATCTGTCAAGAACACATATCTTTTTTTATACCTCTATATTGATCTCAATATTTACTAGTAGTTACTGACAATCCTAGCCGTTGGTTTCTCTATTAATCACCAGATAGTACCAATATTGGTTCTAGTTTCTAATATCCAGTCCTTGTACTGGGAATTCCAGCATTTTAGTTTTAAATAACCCATATTTTAAATATTTCTAATAAAGATTAATGTTTTAATTGTGTGAATCTTTTTTCAACTCCAGAATATTTAGGGTCATTGAGTGCTTATTTAGTATCTTTTTCTGTTAGTTTCTTTAACTAACATACTTGGAATGTAACTTTGTTGATACATAGCACCTAACCACATTAACTATAGAATATCCAGGCCATTGAGCTTATAACAGAACGGTAAAAGACCCAAGTAAAATTTATGAGTGGTGCCATCAACTCTATCTGAATTCCACATATATATAACCACAAGATATATGAACCACAAGAATGATAACATCATTTGTAATCTGTAATCCTACTTTTGTGATATCAAAGTGGAATGAGCTGATTCAATTTATTTACATATATACAAAGCTCATTTATTGCGCTAATAATGATCCAACAAAAAAAATTGGGTGAAAAGTGATTGGAGAGGAGGTCAAGAATTTTTTCCTCTACATGCACGAACGAAGGTGAATTCCAAGTGCCAAAAATAAAAGCCTCTGTGTGTGCAGAATTGTAGATCGACTGACACTATGTGACAGAAGCAGTGGGTGTAATGCATGTAAATGAAGTGTAGCGTTTTTATATGTACACATACTTTTTATATATAAGTAGTGAAAGATAGGTGTATATATTAAAACGCTGCACTTCATTTACATGCATTACACCCACTGCTTCTGTCACATCGTGTCAGTCGATCTACAATTCTGCACACACAGAGGCTTTTTTTTTTGGCACTTGGCATTCACATTCGTTCGTGCATGTAGAGTAAAAAAAATATTGACCTCCTCTCTCCAATCACTTTTCACTCAGTCTTTCTTTGATCATTATTAGCGCAATAAATGAGCTTTGTATATATGTAAATAAAATGAATCAGCTCATTCCACTTTTATATCACAAAAGTAGGATTACACATTACAAATTATGTTATCATTCTTGTGGTGTATATATATGTGTATCGAAAATAAAAATCTATATGACTGTGTACATGTATGTCTGAATAAAAAATAAACACACATTACACAGTAAAATGAGTACATGCTTGTGGCATCTGTAACTATCCACCAATAGCATGCTACCTCCCAATTTCCCTATGAGTTGTTCCTGTTCCACCCAACCCATAAAATAATTGTGTCCCTCTGTATCTTGTGGCCCTGCCCCCTATAGCCTCTCTTTGTCATTGTTAGTGCCATGAATTTTTAAAGTGCCATTGTGTGTGCGTGTATGTGTGTATGTATGTATGTATGTATGTATGTAGATGAGCGTATGTATGAGTGTATGTATGCTTGTATAATTACATGTGTGTATGAGTTTGTGTGTGTGTGTGTGGATTTCCCCAATGAGTTGTTCCTGTTCCACCCAACCCATGAAATAATCATGTCCCCCTTTATCTTGTGGCCCTGCCCCCTATAGCCTCTCTTTGTCGTTGTTAGTGCCATTAATTTTTAAAGTGCCATTGTGTGTGCGTGTATGTATGTGTGTGTGTGTGTTTTTGTGTATTTTGATGTGTTTATAAGTGTGTGTCTGTTTGTGTATGTATGTATGTATGTATGTATGTATGTAGATGAGTGTATGTATGAGTGTATGTATGCTTGTATAATTACATGTGTGTATGAGTTTGTGTGTGTGTGGATTTCCCCAATGAGTTGTTCCTGTTCCACCCAACCCAGTGTGAGTCTGTTTATATGTGTGTGTGTGTGTGTGTGTGTGTGTGTGTGTGTGTGTGTGTGTGTGTGTGTGTGTGTGTGTGTGTCAGTGGCATTTGAAGGTTCTCACAGAGACAACTACACAAATAAAAGTATCACCTACCATTTTTGTTCACCTCATTAAAAAGATTTAAATTTTACTAATTACAAATATATTGTCTTGCATTTTATTTCATGTATATGAGTGTGTGTTTGCTTGGTTATGTGTGTGTGTGTGTTTTTGTGTATTTTGATGTGTTTATAATTGTGTGTCTGTTTGTGTATGTATGTATGTATGTATGTATGTATGTATGTATGTATGTAGATGAGTGTATGTATGAGTGTATGTATGTGTTTGTGTGTGTGTGTGGATTTCCCCAATGAGTTGTTCCTGTTCCACCCAACCCATGAAATTTGAAGGGTCTCACAGAGACAACTACACAAATAAAAGTATCACCTACCATTTTTGTTCACTTTTTGTGTGCGTGTATGTATGTGTGTGTGTGTGTTTTTGTGTATTTTGATGCGTTTATAAGTGTGTGTCTGTTTGTGTATGTATGTATGTATGTAGATGAGTGTATGTATGAGTGTATGTATGCTTGTATAATTACATGTGTGTATGAGTTTGTGTGTGTGTGTGGATTTCCCCAATGAGTTGTTCCTGTTCCACCCAACCCAGTGTGAGTGTGTTTATATGTGTGTGTGTGTGTGTCAGTGGCATTTGAAGGGTCTCACAGAGACAACTACACAAATAAAAGTATCACCTACCATTTTTGTTCACTTTTTGTGTGCGTGTATGTATGTGTGTGTGTGTGTGTGTTTTTGTGTATTTTGATGTGTTTATAAGTGTGTGTCTGTTTGTGTATGTATGTATGTATGTAGATGAGTGTATGTATAAGTGTATGTATGTGTTTGTGTGTGTGTGTGTGGATTTCCCCAATGAGTTGTTCCTGTTCCACCCAACCCATGAAATTTGAAGGGTCTCACAGAGACAACTACACAAATAAAAGTATCACCTACCATTTTTGTTCACTTTTTGTGTGCGTGTATGTATGTGTGTGTGTGTGTTTTTGTGTATTTTGATGTGTTTATAATTGTGTGTCTGTTTGTGTATGTATGTATGTATGTATGTATGTAGATGAGTGTATGTATGAGTGTATGTATGTGTTTGTGTGTGTGTGTGTGTGGATTTCCCCAATGAGTTGTTCCTGTTCCACCCAACCCATGAAATTTGAAGGGTCTCACAGAGACAACTACACAAATAAAAGTATCACCTACCATTTTTGTTCACTTTTTGTGTGCGTGTATGTATGTGTGTGTGTGTGTTTTTGTGTATTTTGATGTGTTTATAATTGTGTGTCTGTTTGTGTATGTATGTATGTATGTAGATGAGTGTATGTATGAGTGTATGTATGCTTGTATAATTACATGTGTGTATGAGTTTGTGTGTGTGTGTGGATTTCCCCAATGAGTTGTTCCTGTTCCACCCAACCCATTGTGAGTGTGTTTATATGTGTGTGTGTGTCGGTGGCATTTGAAGGGTCTCACAGAGACAACTACACAAATAAAAGTATCACCTACCATTTTTGTTCACTTTTTGTGTGCGTGTATGTATGTGTGTGTGTGTGTGTTTTTGTGTATTTTGATGTGTTTATAAGTGTGTGTCTGTTTGTGTATGTATGTATGTATGTATGTATGTAGATGAGTGTATGTATGAGTGTATGTATGCTTGTATAATTACATGTGTTTTATTTCATGTATATGAGTGTGTGTTTGCTTGGTTATGTGTGTGTGTGTGTGTGTCTGTATTATATTTCTATTTGGTAGTGTCATTGTTTAGGTGTAAAAAAGTTTTTGGGGGTTTTACATATATGTGTATCGAAAAGAAATATCTATATGACTGTGTACATGTATGTCTGAATAAAAAATCAACACAAACAATGATGATTTTTTTATTTGTAAACATCACAAACAAATGCATATATGCTTTTCTCTCTATCTATCTATCAATTTAAATTTTTTTTTAAAAAAAATACACAAATAATAACAATCACAATAAATAAAGAACATTGTCCAATATTATTATACATCTAAATGTATACAATAACCAAAAAAATAACGTGCAACTTTTCATAAATAAAAACCAAAAATAGTGCTATACCCTGTGATACATCAATACAAATAAATAAACATCTACATAGAAATAGGATAACTTTCATTAGCTACTCATAGAAGTAGCTAATGAAAGTTATGTGTGTATGTATGTATGTATGTATGTATGTATGTATGTATGCATGTAGATGAGCGTATGTATGAGTGTATGTATGCTTGTATAATTACATGTGTGTATGAGTTTGTGTGTGTGTGTGTGGATTTCCCCAATGAGTTGTTCCTGTTCCACCCAACCCATGAAATAATCATGTCCCCCTTTATCTTGTGGCCCTGCCCCCTATAGCCTCTCTTTGTCGTTGTTAGTGCCATAAATTTTTAAAGTGCCATTGTGTGTGCGTGTATGTATGTGTGTGTGTGTGTTTTTGTGTATTTTGATGTGTTTATAAGTGTGTGTCTGTTTGTGTATGTATGTATGTATGTATGTATGTATGTATGTAGATGAGTGTATGTATGAGTGTATGTATGCTTGTATAATTACATGTGTGTATGAGTTTGTGTGTGTGTGGATTTCCCCAATGAGTTGTTCCTGTTCCACCCAACCCAGTGTGAGTCTGTTTATGTGTGTGTGTGTGTGTGTGTGTGTGTGTGTGTCAGTGGCATTTGAAGGTTCTCACAGAGACAACTACACAAATAAAAGTATCACCTACCATTTTTGTTCACTTCATTAAAAAGATTTAAATTTTACTAATTACAAATATATTGTCTTGCATTTTATTTCATGTATATGAGTGTGTGTTTGCTTGGTTATGTGTGTGTGTGTGTTTTTGTGTATTTTGATGTGTTTATAATTGTGTGTCTGTTTGTGTATGTATGTATGTATGTATGTATGTAGATGAGTGTATGTATGAGTGTATGTATGTGTTTGTGTGTGTGTGTGGATTTCCCCAATGAGTTGTTCCTGTTCCACCCAACCCATGAAATTTGAAGGGTCTCACAGAGACAACTACACAAATAAAAGTATCACCTACCATTTTTGTTCACTTTTTGTGTGCGTGTATGTATGTGTGTGTGTGTGTTTTTGTGTATTTTGATGCGTTTATAAGTGTGTGTCTGTTTGTGTATGTATGTATGTATGTATGTAGATGAGTGTATGTATGAGTGTATGTATGCTTGTATAATTACATGTGTGTATGAGTTTGTGTGTGTGTGTGGATTTCCCCAATGAGTTGTTCCTGTTCCACCCAACCCAGTGTGAGTGTGTTTATATGTGTGTGTGTGTGTGTCAGTGGCATTTGAAGGGTCTCACAGAGACAACTACACAAATAAAAGTATCACCTACCATTTTTGTTCACTTTTTGTGTGCGTGTATGTATGTGTGTGTGTGTGTGTGTGTTTTTGTGTATTTTGATGTGTTTATAAGTGTGTGTCTGTTTGTGTATGTATGTATGTATGTATGTATGTATGTATGTAGATGAGTGTATGTATAAGTGTATGTATGTGTTTGTGTGTGTGTGTGTGGATTTCCCCAATGAGTTGTTCCTGTTCCACCCAACCCATGAAATTTGAAGGGTCTCACAGAGACAACTACACAAATAAAAGTATCACCTACCATTTTTGTTCACTTTTTGTGTGCGTGTATGTATGTGTGTGTGTGTGTTTTTGTGTATTTTGATGTGTTTATAATTGTGTGTCTGTTTGTGTATGTATGTATGTATGTATGTATGTATGTAGATGAGTGTATGTATGAGTGTATGTATGTGTTTGTGTGTGTGTGTGTGTGGATTTCCCCAATGAGTTGTTCCTGTTCCACCCAACCCATGAAATTTGAAGGGTCTCACAGAGACAACTACACAAATAAAAGTATCACCTACCATTTTTGTTCACTTTTTGTGTGCGTGTATGTATGTGTGTGTGTGTGTTTTTGTGTATTTTGATGTGTTTATAATTGTGTGTCTGTTTGTGTATGTATGTATGTATGTAGATGAGTGTATGTATGAGTGTATGTATGCTTGTATAATTACATGTGTGTATGAGTTTGTGTGTGTGTGTGGATTTCCCCAATGAGTTGTTCCTGTTCCACCCAACCCATTGTGAGTGTGTTTATATGTGTGTGTGTGTCGGTGGCATTTGAAGGGTCTCACAGAGACAACTACACAAATAAAAGTATCACCTACCATTTTTGTTCACTTTTTGTGTGCGTGTATGTATGTGTGTGTGTGTGTGTTTTTGTGTATTTTGATGTGTTTATAAGTGTGTGTCTGTTTGTGTATGTATGTATGTATGTAGATGAGTGTATGTATGAGTGTATGTATGCTTGTATAATTACATGTGTTTTATTTCATGTATATGAGTGTGTGTTTGCTTGGTTATGTGTGTGTGTGTGTCTGTATTATATTTCTATTTGGTAGTGTCATTGTTTAGGTGTAAAAAAGTTTTTGGGGGTTTTACATATATGTGTATCGAAAAGAAATATCTATATGACTGTGTACATGTATGTCTGAATAAAAAATCAACACAAACAATGATGATTTTTTTATTTGTAAACATCACAAATAAATGCATATATGCTTTTCTCTCTATCTATCTATCAATTTAAATTTTTTTTTAAAAAAAATACACAAATAATAACAATCACAATAAATAAAGAACATTGTCCAATATTATTATACATCTAAATGTATACAATAACCAAAAAAATAACGTGCAACTTTTCATAAATAAAAACCAAAAATAGTGCTATACCCTGTGATACATCAATACAAATAAATAAACATCTACATAGAAATAGGATAACTTTCATTAGCTACTCATAGAAGTAGCTAATGAAAGTTATGTGTGTATGTATGTATGTATGTATGTATGTATGTATGTAGATGAGCGTATGTATGAGTGTATGTATGCTTGTATAATTACATGTGTGTATGAGTTTGTGTGTGTGTGTGTGGATTTCCCCAATGAGTTGTTCCTGTTCCACCCAACCCATGAAATAATCATGTCCCCCTTTATCTTGTGGCCCTGCCCCCTATAGCCTCTCTTTGTCGTTGTTAGTGCCATTAATTTTTAAAGTGCCATTGTGTGTGCGTGTATGTATGTGTGTGTGTGTGTTTTTGTGTATTTTGATGTGTTTATAAGTGTGTGTCTGTTTGTGTATGTATGTATGTATGTATGTATGTATGTAGATGAGTGTATGTATGAGTGTATGTATGCTTGTATAATTACATGTGTGTATGAGTTTGTGTGTGTGTGGATTTCCCCAATGAGTTGTTCCTGTTCCACCCAACCCAGTGTGAGTCTGTTTATATGTGTGTGTGTGTGTGTGTGTGTGTGTGTGTGTCAGTGGCATTTGAAGGTTCTCACAGAGACAACTACACAAATAAAAGTATCACCTACCATTTTTGTTCACTTCATTAAAAAGATTTAAATTTTACTAATTATAAATATATTGTCTTGCATTTTATTTCATGTATATGAGTGTGTGTTTGCTTGGTTATGTGTGTGTGTGTGTTTTTGTGTATTTTGATGTGTTTATAATTGTGTGTCTGTTTGTGTATGTATGTATGTATGTATGTATGTATGTATGTATGTAGATGAGTGTATGTATGAGTGTATGTATGTGTTTGTGTGTGTGTGTGGATTTCCCCAATGAGTTGTTCCTGTTCCACCCAACCCATGAAATTTGAAGGGTCTCACAGAGACAACTACACAAATAAAAGTATCACCTACCATTTTTGTTCACTTTTTGTGTGCGTGTATGTATGTGTGTGTGTGTGTGTTTTTGTGTATTTTGATGTGTTTATAAGTGTGTGTCTGTTTGTGTATGTATGTATGTATGTAGATGAGTGTATGTATGAGTGTATGTATGTGTTTGTGTGTGTGTGTGGATTTCCCCAATGAGTTGTTCCTGTTCCACCCAACCCATGAAATTTGAAGGGTCTCACAGAGACAACTACACAAATAAAAGTATCACCTACCATTTTTGTTCACTTTTTGTGTGCGTGTATGTATGTGTGTGTGTGTGTTTTTGTGTATTTTGATGTGTTTATAATTGTGTGTCTGTTTGTGTATGTATGTATGTATGTATGTATGTAGATGAGTGTATGTATGAGTGTATGTATGTGTTTGTGTGTGTGTGTGGATTTCCCCAATGAGTTGTTCCTGTTCCACCCAACCCATGAAATTTGAAGGGTCTCACAGAGACAACTACACAAATAAAAGTATCACCTACCATTTTTGTTCACTTTTTGTGTGCGTGTATGTATGTGTGTGTGTGTGTTTTTGTGTATTTTGATGTGTTTATAATTGTGTGTCTGTTTGTGTATGTATGTATGTATGTATGTAGATGAGTGTATGTATGAGTGTATGTATGCTTGTATAATTACATGTGTGTATGAGTTTGTGTGTGTGTGTGGATTTCCCCAATGAGTTGTTCCTGTTCCACCCAACCCAGTGTGAGTGTGTTTATATGTGTGTGTGTGTGTCGGTGGCATTTGAAGGGTCTCACAGAGACAACTACACAAATAAAAGTATCACCTACCATTTTTGTTCACTTTTTGTGTGCGTGTATGTATGTGTGTGTGTGTGTGTTTTTGTGTATTTTGATGTGTTTATAAGTGTGTGTCTGTTTGTGTATGTATATATGTATGTAGATGAGTGTATGTATGAGTGTATGTATGTGTTTGTGTGTGTGTGTGGATTTCCCCAATGAGTTGTTCCTGTTCCACCCAACCCATGAAATTTGAAGGGTCTCACAGAGACAACTACACAAATAAAAGTATCACCTACCATTTTTGTTCACTTTTTGTGTGCGTGTATGCATGTGTGTGTGTGTGTTTTTGTGTATTTTGATGTGTTTATAATTGTGTGTCTGTTTGTGTATGTATGTATGTATGTAGATGAGTGTATGTATGAGTGTATGTATGTGTTTGTGTGTGTGTGTGGATTTCCCCAATGAGTTGTTCCTGTTCCACCCAACCCATGAAATTTGAAGGGTCTCACAGAGACAACTACACAAATAAAAGTATCACCTACCATTTTTGTTCACTTTTTGTGTGCGTGTATGTATGTGTGTGTGTGTTTTTGTGTATTTTGATGTGTTTATAATTGTGTGTCTGTTTGTGTATGTATGTATGTATGTAGATGAGTGTATGTATGAGTGTATGTATGCTTGTATAATTACATGTGTGTATGAGTTTGTGTGTGTGTGTGGATTTCCCCAATGAGTTGTTCCTGTTCCACCCAACCCAGTGTGAGTGTGTTTATATGTGTGTGTGTGTCGGTGGCATTTGAAGGGTCTCACAGAGACAACTACACAAATAAAAGTATCACCTACCATTTTTGTTCACTTTTTGTGTGCGTGTATGTATGTGTGTGTGTGTGTGTGTTTTTGTGTATTTTGATGTGTTTATAAGTGTGTGTCTGTTTGTGTATGTATGTATGTATGTAGATGAGTGTATGTATGAGTGTATGTATGCTTGTATAATTACATGTGTTTTATTTCATGTATATGAGTGTGTGTTTGCTTGGTTATGTGTGTGTGTGTGTGTCTGTATTATATTTCTATTTGGTAGTGTCATTGTTTAGGTGTAAAAAAGTTTTTGGGGGTTTTACATATATGTGTATCGAAAAGAAATATCTATATGACTGTGTACATGTATATCTGAATAAAAAATCAACACAAACAATGATGATTTTTTTATTTGTAAACATCACAAACAAGTGCATATATGCTTTTCTCTCTATCTATCAATTTAAAAAAAATTTTTTAAAAAATACACAAATAATAACAATCACAATAAATAAAGAACATTGTCCAATATTACTATACATCTAAATGTATACAATAACCAACAAAATAACGTGCAACTTTTCATAAATAAAAACCAAAAATAGTGCTATACCCTGTGATACATCAATACAAATAAATAAACATCTACATAGAAATAGGATAACTTTCATTAGCTACTCATAGAACATTTCATACGCCGGGCCATCATTGTCTGCATAGTGGAATCCGGTGTACATATGATCAGGTGCAGGGTATGCAGAACGTATAGTGTGTACTACACAAGCCGGTATTGGGCGTCTATTTTTAGGACCCAGAAAACCGTGTACCACCATAGTAAACGCACGATATGCAATGCGACGGTAGTCTCTGGAAAGTTAAATAGATAAGTGTTAAAAATATTTCAAAGAAGAATAACATTTGTTATATATAATTTAACATGTATTTATACATAGAAATGATATCAAGTACACGTTACCTCTCAATTAAATCTTCCACATTCTTCAAGTGCAGCAGTTTGTAACCGTAGCTGTACAAATGTAAGTATTGTAGGTTTCTACGATTGTGAAGATAATTATTTATGTAATCTCCGTCGCAAACACACTCATGTATGCCTTCACGCAGGGGGGAAATTTGATCAATTTCACGGCAGCATATTGATTCTGTATGCGTTGGCATGATAATGCACCGATGACATGTACACCAATCCAGTTTTCCAGCTCTGTTTGATGATTCATCGTCATCACATGTGTTTTCGCTACCGCTAATTTCAATTATAATTGGATCCCACATGTTGCTTCTGCCCGGTGGAAAGGGCAATGGCCTGTTATGCCTTTGTTCATCTAACTGTTTTCTCTAGTAAATAAAAGAGAAATATGTTACTAAGCTCCATCATTATGTCCAAGTTCTTTCCAATTCAAAGGAAAATACATGTATGCTACAAAAACTCACCATCATTTCTACCTGCTTCTTCAATTTTTTATCCACCATCTTCTGTCTACGAGGGGCCATTTTTCAATGTATTCTACTTAAAAAAAAGGATCTATTATGATTTCATGTTTTTTGAAAGACAAAACCATGTTTGTGGTTGCGTTGATGACAATTTATATGGCCAATATTATTAAAAGATGCAAGCAATGTACTGTGTATTAGCACACCAAACGAGTAACGATATACGTCAATGAAAAAAAAATTTGATTCACATTTAGGTGAGATTGAAATTTTCAATATTGAAATTATCACTATGATAAATTCAATATGATCAATATGCGAATAGTGTATTGAGTAATTAATTACGGCCGGCAGTGTTATACGCAAGATCGAAATTAAACAGCAAACAACAACAAGCGAAGTGAAAGCTATAAAAGTCTCATTTATTTTATTATTATTAAACGTATTGAAATACATGATGCAGCCTAAATAGTACAAAAAAAATAGAGAACAATAAAAGGTCATTCAACATTTTCTAACAACCAAAAAATTAACATTTTACAAACTAAATACATACATAATACATCTATCGGTGCATGCAAAGTGTAATGATTCTGTACAGTACATTCAATTTTTAGAAAAATCAAAAGCAATTCGACAAGGATTCATTCTTGATCGATGACCATCAACTAGTGAAGAAGTCGAAGGTCTTTCCAATTTTGCTATGTTATTTGGCATAGTTGTATTACGTGAATGCCATTCATGTTTTATTTCTCCAGTAATTCGCTTGAGAACGACATCCACCATTTCAAAGACATGTTCATGGCACATGTTTTCA
>NC_069502.1:870558585-870663585 GCF_027579735.1 Bombina bombina | reverse complement strand
CCCTTTATGTAGGTAATACCTGTGACAGAAATGTGAAAAAATAGGGTGATGGAACGAACAAAAGAAATTGGATTACTCACCTAATTCTATGACAAATCTAAAGCTTTTTATATAAAGCGTGACAGACATGTCTAAACCTTGAATACCAAATTCAATTGAGTATATCACATACATGGAATGCTTTATTCAGCAGTGTTGATTATCATATGCTGTAATATAATTTGTTCGTTCCATCACCCTATTTTTTGACATTTCTGTCACAGGTATTACCTACATAAAGGGACAATAGAACCACAGAAGATATAAAAAAAAAAGATTATGACACATGTCTCTGGCTATGTAGGTGATGGAAAGCACAAAGGGACTTCAATTATTCTAAACTACATTGTATAACCAATTGTGTCAAAGGGCAGTCAGACATGTCTCATATAATTTTCCTACTTCAAATACTAGATATAATAATTTGTGTTGCATCCCTAAGCATATTTAAATAACATCCACATAAAAAATTATTTGTAAATATATAAAAATACTAAAATCCTAAACATATAGAAATATTGATTCAAACTTATAAGCATACAATTAGCTACTGGTACAAATGTTGTGGTGCATCCCTATCCACATTGAAAAATTAGTTTATACAAATACTTAAACATATAAAAAAAATATAAAAAGTACATTCATATTCTTTTGTCATTTCATATTAGGAGATGTATGTGAACAAATATGCAGATTTATAATGAACATTTTTCATTAGATAAAATCTTGACTAATTGGAGAAGCCACTGAGCCATCTTTTATTTTGGGCTACTAAGTATTATTAATTTTGAACAGAAGAATCCTTCACTACCTTCTAAAAAAACAATGACTTTCTCCTATAATTCGACATAAATTTGTCACTGAATATTTCTTTTGGATTACAGCACTATCTCTTCCTTCCCTATAATATTTATTTTTATCAGATTTAATGAGATAGTGTTCCAAAATCGTTATGTGTATACAATATTTTTATAATGTAATTTATATTCACTATGGCATGAATCTTGTCTGCTTTTTTTATCAGTGTATATTATGTCTTAGTGAATGTAAATTGCACTATTCAAATATTACGATTTTGGATTATTTGGCAGGCAGCAGGCAAGAAAAAAAATGCATAAGGGCATTTATACATTGGTGGCAATGGTATTATTATGATGAACAAATAACGTAATGCCAGATATTTACAGACAAATCAGCATGGCAACATTTGAAAACTTTTCAGGTGATCATTCTTGGTTAGGTAGCCATGGCTGTCTAAATATTTACAGGAAAGCACACTGCTATTATCACAATTCTTTACAAAAATGACAGTGATGAAAAATGCATAGACATGTGTTATCATGCTTCTATTTAATATCTGATGTATATTACTGGAGTTGTCTTTTTTAATAAAAGAATAAAATACATCTATATTCAACCTTCATTTAGTTATAAACATTCTCAGAGTTTCCTATTGTGTAGCAAACATATGCAGAACAAGTTCCTTGAACATTAAATTATTGGATTTTTTTTTTTTACATTTTCTGTATAGGGATTTTATAATAAAACAGCTCATATACATATACACCAATGCTGTATGTCGGCCATAAAAGGCATCCAATACACTATATAAAAAATGTCACTTGTAATAAAAGTCTAACAATTTACTTTTTTCTTTACAATATAATGTGCAAACAAGTTTTAGCTGAAAAGAAACGTCCACTTAATACTCACAGTTTTTAGAAATCCAAGCAAAGTCTTCTATGCAGCATAAAAATCCTTACGATCGGCTCAGTCAAGGTCCTCTTCTTGCAGCTGACAAATAGTAGCATAAAGTTATTCCGCTGACAGTTCAAGTGTGAGGAGCATTTGATTACGCTCCTCACAATAGAACTGACGTCACCACCAATGAGAAGCATGGGATCGCGGAAGAGTGCACAGCAGAGCGCGATCCCATGCTGAAGAGAAAGTGACATCACAGAAAATGGCACGCATGCGCTGTTTGACTATTACTCACAGGAGCGCGCCTACCTGAAGCGGCCGAACGTATTCGGAAAAATGGCCAAGGCTTGGTAAGTATTACAAATTTAGCAATGTTCAGATACTAATATCTACTTTTTCCTTTAGGTTTCTAGAAGTCACGAGCAGTACAATAACTGAACTTAAGTAGACAAATCGAATTAAGCATAGAAAATATGAGTGCATAATGTCCCTTTAACAAATTATATTCTCTTAATTTCTTATGGGAGTTACATTGGCATTTTATAGCTGGAAGTATGGTTCTGACATGGACCAATCTAATACTGTATGACAGATATTGCTAGTATTTGTATTTTTAATAATAAAAATAGGGATGGTTGCACTGGTGGGAGTCAATATAAATAAGATTAAGACAAAACTCCCCCTCATGCATCTATATCCTCCAACTAAAAGGAGAAATCAAAATACCCCTTAGAAGAGGACTGGTTATATATTTTAAAGTTTATAGGGGACATTTAATATAAAATAATTGATAGATGAAAACTTTGGTGACATGATATTCACATCAAGATATGTGGGATTGTCAATAAATGTTATAATGATAAGCACTAATAATGAGTGTTTACCATAGCACTATTAAAGGGACAGTCTAGTATAAATTAAACTTTCATTATTCAGATAGGACTTTTAATTTTAATCAACTTTCCAATTTACTTTTATCATCAAATTTGCTTTTTTCTCTTGGTATTCGTAGTTTAAACTAAACATAGGTAGGCTCATATGCTAATTTCTAAGCCTTTGAGGGCTGCCTCTTATCACAGGCTTTTTAAATCTCTTTTCAACACAAAGACAGAAAGTACACGTGGGCCATATAGATAATACTGTGTTCAGGCACAGGGGGTTATTTAATATTTAGCACAAAACAATGCTAAATTTAAGACAATAGATAATAAACAGTCACAGTCATGTGATCAGGGGGCTGGAAGAAGGTTCCTAGATAAAAGGTAATCACAGAGGTAAAAACTGTGGCCTCGCTTCCATTGAGTCGTTAAAAATGGAGCCGTAAGCTACCGAAGCGGACGACAGCTAAAAGTAATTTACGGCTCCATTTTAGTACCAGGTTTCCATTGAAAAGATTAGCGTGTTGCGCGCAGTCGCTCTTTTCGGCCGTACGTAAGTTTGCGTTGCCAACCGATGTCGGATTTGTCGAAAAGCGCGCCATAACAAGTGCATTGCCATGGTAACCCGACCTCTGTCTATAAGAATAACGGTTTGCGCCTGCACTCTTTACCTGTGATCGCCTCTAGAGAGAAAGACACGGGAGCTAGTTGCGTTGGTAGGAGTTTTGGGTTTTTGAGAGTTGTTTGAGAGTTAGTGGAGAGTTTGATATTTTATTTTCATATATTCTTATTGTAGGCCTCATATAATATTAGGAACACACACACACATCCATACATTAGTTAATTAACACACATTAGTTTATACACACAAATGCACACACACACACATACACACTTTTATTTGATACAAACACATTCACATTTTTTTTTATTTCATTAACCCCCATATCCCCATCTTCCTGTATTACTCCTTTCATTAATCCCCTTATTCCACTTCCCATCCCCCCTTTGACTACCCTTCCCTTCCTCACTATATAACTTTTTTTTTTATATACATTTTGCCCATCCTATTTTTTTTTTTTACATCCCATATTTTTTGTTTCATTTGACTATATAGCCCACCCCTTTCTTCATTTGCATCCCTTATTATTTTTCTATAATTTTGTTCTAATCCTCCTTAGTTTTTCCTTTTTCATTTACATCCCTTTGTTTATTTTCACCCCCACATTTTATTTTTATTTTGAGGGATATAGAATAGAGATAGTTAGGGTCTAGATAGGTTAGGTAGTTAGTTTTGGGGCTATTTAATTTAGGGTTTAGTTAGGTGAATTAGTGTAGTTAGGTAAGCTAGGGACTTTAGTGTTAGGTTAGAGTTAGGGAGGAAGGAGAAAGGGATGGATAGGCCTAGTGGAGTTGGGAAGGGGGTGGCTAGGGGGGGGCAGTGGAGAGGGTGGATAGAGGGAGGGGGAGGGGGAAGTAGGGAGTAGTATGGGCAGGAATAGGGGCCGAGGTTTGGGTGGAGGATTTGTCCTTCCTCAAACCCTGGCAGAGGAGGGAAGGAGAGAGGGTGGAAGAGGAGTGGAGGTGGGAGGAGTGAGGAGGAGTCAGCCTCAGCTAGGCACAAAAAGAAAAGGGAAAGTGGGGCAGACTGTGGCAAGTGGGGGTGGGGCTGGTGGTAGCCTGTCACAGCCTGCAGGGACAGAGGAGGTAGAGAGGGCTGGTCCCCAGTCACAGGAGGGAGAGTCTGTGTCTGCTGGCCCTTCAGGTGTGAAGGGCAGGCTAAGAGAGGAGAGGTACTCTGAGGAGGAGAAGGAGGCTCTTGTTGAGGCCTACTTGGAGAGGGCAGCTCAGCTGGAGAACCCTAACCTGAGGCCGGGTGTCCGGAATAAGCTGTGGGAGGAGATTCGAGTGGCAGTCAGCTGCTTAGGACGTAATCGTTCTACTGCCAGCATTAAACACCGCTATCATGACTGCAGGAGGGAAACCAAAGCTAAGCTGGCGCAGCAGGCCAAATATGCACGTGGGACAGGTGGTGGTCCTAGCAAGAGAATACACCTAAGGTCATGGGAGGAGATGCTGTCCAATGTCATTTCGGATGAATCTGTTCACGGATGTAAGGGGACAATGGACACCTCTGTGCCACCTGAAGAGGTGTATGAAGGTGAATATTCAATATTAAATATAACCATATATGTGATGTATATATGTTGTATATCATAAATACCCATCTGTGTTTAGCTATGAATCTAAATTTACATAGTTGTATTTAATATGTTCAGCAAGCACTCTGTATTGTATATCTGCTCCGACAAGCAAGAATATTGATAATATAATATCCAAGAATATTAAGCATTTCATATAAATCATGTGTCATTGTCCTTAAAGGGACACTGTACCCAAATTTATTATTTTGTGAATCAGATGCAGCGTGTAATTTTAAGCAACTTTCTAATTTACTACTATAATCAATTTCTCTTCGTTCTCTTGCTATCTTTATATGAAAAAGAAGGCATCTAAGCTTTTTTCTAAGTTCAGAACTCTGGACAGCAGTTTTTGATTGGTGGATGCATTTATCCACCAATCAGCAAGGACAACCTAGGTTGTTCACCAAAAATGGGCCACCATCTAAACTTACATTCTTGCATTTCAAATAAAGATACCAAGAGAATAAAGAACATTTGAAAATAGGAGTAAATCCGAAAGTTGATTAAAATTGCATGCTCTATCTGAAGCACAAAAGAAAATATTTGGGTACAGTGTCCCTTTAACAATGTTCCTTTAAGACACAGTCTATAAAGATTCCTCAGTTATGGTCATATATGCTTGGATTTTATCCCAAACACACTATATGTGTGTGTGTGTGTGTGTGTATGTATGTGTGTGTGTGTGTGTGTGTGTGTGTGTGTGTGTGTGTATGTGTGTGTGTGTATGTGTGTGTGTGTATGTGTGTGTGTGTGTGTGTATGTGTGTGTGTATGTGTGTGTGTGTGTGTGTATGTGTGTGTATGTGTGTGTGTGTGTATGTGTGTGTGTGTGTGTGTATGTGTGTGTGTGTGTGTGTATGTGTGTGTGTGTGTGTGTATGTGTGTGTGTGTGTGTGTGTGTGTATGTGTGTGTGTGTGTGTGTGTGTGTGTACATATATACACATAAATATGGAATATAATAGTCTGTATTGTTATGCTACAAAGTAATATATTCTATTAGATAGATAATGTAAACATACCGTATATTTATTTGTAGGTTACGAACAGGAGGAGTATGAAGCTGCACCAACACCACAGCAGGATGTTCCTACATTCACTGAGGAGGATGAGGATATCTATGGTGACACTACCTCCTATATCAGCCTCTTAGAAGATGATATGCAGCAGCCTAGGGCATATGAGGTGGAGGATGTATCATGCCCTTCTCCATCTACCTCGGAGACAACATTTCATGTTTTGGGTTCTGAACCCCAGCAGACTCATCCTCCTCAACAATGGCAGTTCATGCATATTCGCAGCAACAAATGGCACAGCCCCGACAGCTGCACCCACGCAGCAGATGATGCACCCCCCACAACATCCTCAGCAGCAGATGATGCACCCCCCACAACATCCTCCTCAGCAGCAGATGATGCACCCCCCACAACATCCTCCTCAGCAGCAGATGATGCACCCACCACGACATCATTATCCTCAGCAGCAGATGATGCACCCACCACAGCAGCATACAGATCTGCATCATCTGTACTATATGCCTCCCACTCCTATGGCACAACAGGAATCCACACCACCACCCACTGCACCCACCAATGTATTGCCAACAGTGCCATCACAGACAACCTCACAGTCACCAATACGGAGAGACAGCCCTGGAACCAGCCAATTATTAGTTCCTGAGACACCAACTGTACAACAGGGTCCGGCACAGTCCCAGCAGGATGATCTACTGAGGCTCATACATAGAGAGCTTAGGCTGTCCAGGCTCCAGCAGCAGCAGGATTTGAGAAGGATACAGAGCCAAATGGACATCCATAATGCCTCACTCGTCCGCCTGGCAGAGGCAGTGGAGAGGCTCGCGGATAGGCCCCAAACTCCATCCTCCCTTGCATCCTCTGTCATCTCCCTGCAGGACCCTGAATCCCGGTTATTAGCCTCACATTCAGCTGGTGGGCGTCGCACAAGACGCCACACTGCCCGCCTAAGTACCTCTCCTCCAAAGTCAAAATCCCGCCGCAAGAATTAATTAATATTCTTTTTTTTCCACCCAAGATATATCATATCTAATTTTTGCACTAAAGCACTTTTTTAAGTGCGATTTTCATCTCATAAATATGCATCCATTTTTCTAATCCAAATTTGAACATATATCTTAATATTATTCTAATAGCTGTTTATCTGCTAAAAATGAACAGCTTTATTCATTTTTATTTCACATGATGTCAATTAATATGCAGGTGTACATTGTTGATAAATTTATGTGTCCTTTTATTGAGGATATTATGCCGTTTAAGAATACTTGGGGATACGTGTCTGAAATTTATACAGTATATGCTCTCTAACATTAGTCAACGTGACATGTGTAAATGTTATGATTTATATTCCACAAGCATATGTTGTTTGCTCCTTCAGATGAAGCTAATAAGGGTTATACAGTTATAGAAGAGTTGAAAAGTAAATACTCCTTCCTGTTCATATGGCCAAATACCTTGCATTCATTCTTATAGTCCTATGTGGAATGTAATATCTGAAATATATACCTATCATGACTAATACCTATCATGACTAATGCACTCCTTTTTGTCAAGATTATTATTCAATATTTAGAATAATTAGATAAATGTATCTTTATGATATTTAAGCACTGATGTATACACAACATATATGTGATTGCCATGATATAGAGGTGATTAATACATTTTAATTGACATCATATGAACAGACACAGACTCTCCCTGGGACCAATGCACAATGCACGTTTCAATAACTCCATGTTAAAGACAATACTTCATATCTCTTGAAGTATGTAATATTAAGCACTTATGTATTTTGGTTAATAGTCTAAATATTGCAAATGTATTATCTGCTTTAGCAGACATGACATTACATATATTTTATAAATATTAGTACTATGACACATAACTTTAATGTGTCATCGTTTTGTATTGAATAAATATGATTTTCACATTGAAAATTACATTTGAATGAGGGTAAATCTGTAATAATAAAACTCATCTTCATGATAAACAACTTATTTCCTTTGAATTATTTTTCTATATGTATTGAGATTATATATAGCATCCCTGGGCAAAGGTTTCATTTTGAATAGGTAGATATTTTATTTATTTTTATAATATTTTACCAGGAAAGATACATTGAGATTTCTATAGTTTTCAAGTATGTCCTGGGTCCACAAAACATTGCATTGATACAATGGGTACAATAAAATAAAAAACAATAATAATACACGATATATGCACAAAAATTTAACATAGAACCGGTAGGAAATATATAATCAACAATGACAGGTGCATTCTGTTTTGAGATATGTAGAGAGGGATCTCTTAAAGGATATTAGGCATGGGGAAGGTTTAAAAGTGTGCGGGAGGTCGTTCCATAATTGTGGTGCTTGCATATATTTTTATATGCACATACATATTGAAATTTCTATGACAACATGGGTGCAAATATTCCTATACATAGGACCAATAAATGTAGCATATATAATGTTATTTGTACATTGAAACACTCATAATTTTTTTGTGATTTGCAATTTCAATGAGAAACAGGCCTCAAAAAGCTCTTTTTTCCTCCTTTACACCTAGTTGAGCTGGGGGTAATATTTCTCAATGTATCGACAGCCTCCGACAGTGTATTAACGGTTAGCGCTTTCAATGGAAACCTGGTATAATTTATCGATTAACGGCTTCTATTACTTTCTATGGGACGCGAAAATCTTTTCGGCAGCCGAAGTCCGGCAGCCGATATTGAGGTATAACGCGCCATTGGAAACAGTCGTTAAACGCTATTGCTTTCGACAGCATATTTAACGGTTTGCGAGTGCACGCAAACTGAATTACAACTCAATGGAAGCGAGGCCTGTGTTGGTTATGCAAAACTGGGGAATGGGTAATAAAGGGATTATCTAATCTTTTAAAACAATAACAATTCTATGGTAGACTGTCCCTTTAATGAGATGACACCTGCAGGTTTGCATGCTTTATTGATGTCAGCACTAATTAGACTAAATATGCGCATACACACCTGAGGAGGTGTGTCACTTTTAAGAAAATTAGGATTGGTTTGTTGTATTTAAGTCAGAACTCTCATTTAGTTAGCAGAAGTCTGATAAAACAGAGATCTGAGAAACGTGTTGCTTTCTGTGTTTTTAATACCAGAGTCATTTAATTTGACATCTGTTTTTAAGTTTTATATTAAATTGTGACAATTGCAATTTTATATGACAGTCTGAGCTTATTTTCCACTGAGGATACCAGGGATACCGGTACTCATGCTGGGCCAGTGAGGTGGGGCACTGCAAGTTCCCAGTCTGCCTGACTTAGCACAATTGAGTGCTGCTCCATTTGTGAGTATCCATCATTTATTCAATTTACCACCTTGTACCTACTATATTGCACTAGGCGCCTTTGTTTTGTGATTTATTTGCAGAAGAAGTTTGTATCTTATTGTCTGCTGTAACCCGATATTTAGAATAAAGCAACTTTGTGGATGGACGAGGTATTGGTGAGTTCAGCTATCTGACAAGGATTGTCCGCAGTGATTGTATCTTCTTATACAGGCCAGGCATAGAGGTCTCAGGAAGGGATAGATCACTATCACAACTATCAGAGTCAGAATAGCCCAAAGTTGTATAGAATTCCTACAGCCTGCTATGTATATGTGCGTGCCTAATCTGCAATCAAGCTCAGTGCCATCCGCCATCTTGTGAAAGCACATGGTCGCACAAGCTTACTGCACTTCGTCTGTGAATGTTGAAAACTGTTTCTCTGCATTGAACTGTGTTACCCCACCTGTCTAAGCTGCTGTTCGTCTTCTTAAAGGGACAGTACCATTTTTTGCAAAACTTGAAAAAAATGTCTAGACAAGGCTCTGAGCACTCTTCTATGGCTGAACCAACGCAGATACATCATGCCTCTGAACTCGCAGACATACAGGGAGCAGATCCTGCAGATATTGCCAAACAGAGTGTAAGACCCAAACGTACAATTAAACCGACACAGAAACTCAGAGAAAACTATGAAACCACTAGAGATGAGTTCTCCAGCAATCTGTCAGACCTATGGGACAGATTTTCATGATGCATGTCAGTTTTGTCACACTGTAATGATCAACCAGCCGAATTGAGAGACTCTATAGATCACCTATCTTCTGTGTATGAACGCTACCAGTGGCTGTCGGCAAAATACACAGCCTTCTTACAGGACTCTAATATAGAGGACTCTTCAGCAGAACTGACCAGGACTGATGCACTGGACCAACATAGAGATCTCTTAGTACAAATTGCTAAAGAAAGGGCAGAGTTCCGCATTGCTCAACTGCAGGAGAGCAGATCTCATAGATCTACATCAACTAAGCTGATTGCACGTTCTTCTAGATCCTCTCGCTACAGAAGTTCAACATTAAGCGACAAGCTAAAAGAGGCCGGTGCTGATGTGGAATCAAAAAAAGAGCAAAGCTCCTTTACCAGAAAGGAAGCAGAGATGGAAGCCCAAAGCAAAGCTCTCCAAGCACAAATGGCTGCCCAGCAAGCAGAGGTGGATTCCCAAATAAAGGTTCTGCAAATGTAAAAGGAAGAAGCAGCTGCCCTAGTAAGGCTGAAAGTCTTGGTTCTGGTCGTGTAGAGGCCTTCGGCAGAAGGGCCGATTGATTCATGATCTCTCATATCAAAGGAAACTAAGGCATACCCCTACCAACATTAGTCGAGTGTGACCAGATACCAGATGAAAGGGAAGAGATTCCTACTCCAGAGGCTGCATTTCACCATCCTCACTTAAGGCAACTTGTTGATGAGATTCCGTCAATGGACATAAATGTTGAAATCTTGGTCCTGCTAGGAAGAGATATTCTCAGAGTACATAAAGTATGTGAGCAGTGCGATGGACCTGACGATGCCCCTTATGCACAAAGACTTGATCTAGGCTGGATCAAGGCTGGGTAATAGTGGGCGATGTATGCTTGAATAGAATGCGTACGTCATCTGAGATCCACTCCTTCAAAACTTACATATTAGGAAATGGACGTGCATCCCACTTCAAACAGTGCCCTCACCATTATGAAGTAAGGGAGAAGCCTCTTGACATCATCCAAATACCTGATGTTACTCCTATCCTTTGTGATGATAATCTGGGTACCACAGTGTTTTGTGCTACAAGTGATGACAACAAAATAGCCTTGTCAGTTGAAGACAGAGAATTCATCAAAGTAATGGACAAATAATTCTTCAAGGACGAGTCTAACAACTGGGTTGCACCATTGCCCTTTCGTGCTACAAGGGTCAAACTCCCAAACAATCGTGAACAGGCATTATCCAGATTCAACTCACTTCAATGAACACTAAAGAACAGGCCTGAAATGAAGGACCATTTTTAATTGAATTTATGAAAAGAATCTTTGACAATGATCATGCCGAGCCAGCTCCACCACTTCAAAGACTCCATGAGTGCTGGTACCTGTCTTTCTTGGGAGTGCATCATCCACGTAAGCCAAAACATATCAGGGTAGTGTTCGACTCCAGTGCCAAGCATCAAGGCGTATCCCTGAACAATGTTCTTCTCACTGGTCCTAACCTAACCAACAACCTTGTAGGTTCAGAAGAGTTCAGAAGAGAGCCAGTTGCCATAACTGCTGATATTGAACAAATGTGTAATTGCTTCATTGTACAAGAAGACCATAGGAACTTCCTAAGGTTTCTGTGGCACTGTGACAACAACATGGACAATGAGATGATTGAATACCGCATGAAGATACATGTTTTCGGAAATAGTCCTTCACCTGCTGTTGCAACATACAGTTTATGAAGGATTGCTCTTGATGGAGAAAAGGAATATTGTGTGGATGCTCGACACTTCGTTGAGAGAGACTTCTATGTGGACGATGGACTTAAATCTTTACCTATAGATGAAGAAGCCATAGATCTGCTCCAAAGGACACAAAGTATGCTTTATGAGACTAACCTCAGACTACACAAGATTGCTTCAAATAGTGTTGCTGTTATGAAGGCCTTTCAACCTGGCAACCATGGCACAGAGTTTAAAGACTTAAATCTGGGAATAGACATTCCACCTGTCAGGGTATCTGTAGATATCAGTGGACAATACATATATATATATATATATATATATATTAAGATGGAATAAGTATGAAATATCTCAAATAGTAAGTTTGAGCATGCTCATTTTATCACTGAAAACTTTCTCCTGATTAACATAACATCTAAGAGTTCAAAAGAGAGCATCATTCTCATTAACCAGCACGAAACCCTGGGTTGATGGAGCCAATAGTCTGTGTTTTGGTGGAAAATATGCTCAAAAGCCCTTTGAAAATTCTCAATATACTTTCTGATCTGAGAGAAGCATATGTAAACAGACATGTGATAATTTAACACCATGGCTCACTGGATTTCGTTTGAAGCTTGATCGAATTCAGGAAAAATCAGTTTCTGGCTGAGGAGATGGCTCATATCACCTGGGTGTGAATTGTCCCTTGCGGAGTTTCCAATATGCAGCCCCAGACAAGCCTAAGAAGGGTAATATTGGAAGTTGAAAATCTAGGAATCCAGATTTCAACGTGTCTTAACCTATGTGTTTTTTTTTGGAATCATAGAAGTCTTAAGGATTCGAAGTTTGGACAAATCGTATATATAGTTTTCAAACATTAAATATATGCCTTAGACTGTTTTAAATGTTTATATATGGATATGGGGAAATGCAATTCAGATTGTAAAGGATTAAATAACAATTGTAATAATCCCACTTTAAAATATGTAACATATTTATATATATTTTTTTCTGTCTTCCAGACATCCTAAGGACAAATTGGGATACATATGCTGAGTTAATAAATAGCAGTCAATTTAAAATGTCCACTTTTAGTAACCTATTCCTTTATATTTTTCAGGCACCTAATAAGTACACATATAATTGGTATTTTAAATAATATCCTATGTGTTTTGTACTCTCTAAGAGCAGTGGAGGCTCCTCCATTTGAGCACTCCTGCACGTGAACACCCAAAGAAAAAGGAAAAAAAAGAAAGAAAATAATTTTTTTGGCTGGATAAATATAATTTCTCCTATTGGAAAAATTATATTTATTCAGCCAAAAATTTTCTAGTCTAGACTGTCAAGTTTTATTAAAAAACAAACCCTTTTATATACCTCTATACTTCTCTACCACACGTGCGGTAGAGAAGTATAGCCTGCCATGTCTATTTGCATATTTTTCCTATGTGCCTGCAGCGCCGCCCATAACTGAGCCTATACCTTTCTTAATCGCACAATTTTTAGTGTGCGGGTTGGGCTATTTGTATGGGCGGCCAGCAGGGGAGCATTTTTTTCACGTTTTCTTCTTTTTTTTTGCTGGCTGTGATGATCGACTGCACAAGCCAGGCAGGAACAGGAAGTGCTCTGTCTGTACATTCAGGGTCCGGGAGGAGTCAGCACAATGAAATGGAACTTAACTTAGGAAGGAGGTAAGGAGGCAATTTTAAAGTACCAAGCTACAGATCTGCCTAATAATTATTATTTAATTGTGCTACATGCCATGCATATATTCACAGATACGCTGTTTTACTCTGACTGGAGCCTTTCCACAGAAGGCTGTGTGATAACGGAATTTGAACTGTTTTGTAAATTGTAAGGTCGGGCCAACTGAGATAACCCCACACATCTGGCTTTTCTAGTAACCAAGGGTGAGACACGGAGTGGCCCCAGGGGCAGCTTATTAATTTCCAATACTGACGTTTTACTTTAACCGGGCTGTCCACGTGACTCTCCGTCTCCTTTGCGCAGACTTTTATTTATTGCAAGCAGAAGGCAGCCCTGGATGTCAGTGAGCTGACCTCCCCACCTTATTCCTGCAGCAGCAGCAGTCTGAAACATTGAAGGTACTGTAAAAAACAGCTCTACTGCAATCCAGGAGTGTGAGATAATCCTGGGGTTAGAGTGGGGTACTTTAACCCCTACACAACTGAACTAAAATATTGTTTCCCTGAACCAACACAGGGCCAGGCTAGTTACTATAACACAATATCCAAAAATTGGGTTAGCAGTGGTGTGTGTGTGTATATATATATATATATATATATATATATATATATATATACTGTGTGTGTATATATACTATATATATATATATATATATATATATATATATATGTGTATTTATATATATTGGAGAGCAATCTGAGGGGCGGAGCTTTATTTCAAGGGGTGTGGTCAGGGGCGGGGCCAAGTGCACCTCCATCTTCATAATTCACCAGCCACCACTGTCTATGAGAGATATACAGATATGAAATATTAATCTGTATGGGATAGTTATCCAATGTAGATACAATTATGTTGAAAATGACATATGTTTTATCTTTGCAAATATATCAATATATTTTAGAATTTGTCTTAATTGTAGATAATTAAGAATTCATTTCAGCTCAGATAAATTGGCATAGGAGTTGGTTGGTTGCACAAATAATATATACAATTTCTGATGTTTTAAATTGGAGTTATATAGAATCAATTTTGGCTAAGTAACTTAATTGTACTGGTCTGAATGTTAGTGGCTCATATCTTGGTATCTCATTGTGGTATTTTAATGCGAATACTGTGAATAAGGTTAATTCTAGAGATATATTTGGTTTGCTTTGTAAAGAATATTGTAACAGTTTACGCTTGTATAGTTTGATTCATAATCTGATTCCTATAAATATAATTCAATGTGTCTATAAATTCTAACTAATATAAAGAATTTAGGAATTTACATTAATTTTAATTGTTTTGTATATGCATTTTATTGGGGGTTTATTTTAAAGAATAATTATTAAATATATTGTATTATAACCTGGCCATATACTGACACACCTGTACAGAGAAGTCTGGGCCTACCGTGGAACTTATTAAAGGACACCTTTGGCTTTCAAGTCAGCTCTGCAGACAAGCCATTTACCAAATGTGGTGTTCTGTCAGTGGTGAACAGCCTATACGATCCACTGGGATTTGTGGCTCCCATCACCATACAAGGTAAAGCCCTATTGAGACAGCTCTCAGAGAGTATTAAAGATTGGGATGCTCCACTACCAATAGACAAGCTTTCAAAGTGGGAGTCCTGGAAACAATCTCTACATGCCTTAGATGGAATTCGTATACCACGCTGCTACACTCCAGCTTCCCTTGCTACAAGTCAAAGAAAAGAGCTTCACATCTTCTCCGATGCATCTACTGAGGCCATAGCAGCTGTTGCCTACCTCAAGGTAAGAGATTCTACTAATCAAACCCATATAGCGTTTCTGTTTGGGAAAGCTAAGTTAGCTCCTAAGCCTGAACACACAATTCCCAGGCTTGAACTTTGTGGGACCGTGCTAGCTGTAGAAATTGCTGATTTCATTCTGTGGGAGCTAGACATTCAGATAGATGAGGTCAAGTTCTACACAGACAGCAAAGTTGTTCTGGGCTACATATACAACCAGACTAAACGTTTCTATGTCTATGTCAGCAACCGTGTAGAAAGAATCAGGAAATCATCTAAGCCCAAACAATGACATTATGTTCCATCTGAAATTAAGCCTGCAGATCATGCCACCAGGCCGGTATCTGCAAGTGTCTTTGCAAATTCTTCTTGGTTAACAGGCCCTGATTTCCTGCTGGATCATCCAGAAAAAAACACAGCTGATGTCTTCAGTCTTCTAGAACCTGACAACGATCCAGAGATTCGTCCTGAAGTAAAAACCCTTGTCACCAGAACTGAACAAAGACTTGCCTTGGGCAGTCAACGCTTTGAACGTTTCTCCAAGTGGGCAAGGCTTGTACGCACCACTGCAAGGTTAGTCCATATTGCACACTGCTTTCACACGAAGCCCACAGATGCTCACAAGATATTGCTGAAAGTGAACTGTTCATAATACGCAGTGTACAACAGGATGTCTTTGGCTCAGAAAGTAAATGTATCCGTGATTAGAGGGACATTCCAAAAAACAGTGCAATGGCTAACCTGAACCCATTCATTGACGATGATGGCATGTTAAGGGTTGGAGGACGTTTAAAGAAGGCTAAGTTGGGAGGTCAAGAACAGAATCCTCTCATTATACCTGCTCGCAATCATATCACCACTTTGCTCATACGGCACTACCATGAAGGTGTTAAGCACCAAGGTAGACACTTCACAGAGGGTGCCATAAGAGCTGCAGGCCTTTGGATTATAGGAACAAAAAGACAGATTACAGCTACACTGCACAGCTGTGTTCAGTGCCGTAAACTAAGAAGTAAACATCAGCAACAGCAAATTTCAGATTTGCCAGCTGACAGGTTAAGTACTGACCCACCTTTCACTCATGTTGGTTTGGATGTCTTTGGACCATGGATGGTAACAGCCTGCAGAACTCGAGGTGGCCAAGCAAATAGCAAACAATGGGCAGTGCTGTTCACTTGCATGAGTGTGCGTGCAGTACACATTGAAGTAATAGACTATATAGATGCCTCAAGTTTCATCAATGCTCTAAGGCGATTCCTTGCCATCAGAGGACCAGTCAAGACATTAAGATCTGACTGTGGAACTAATTTCGTTGGAGCCTGTTGAGAGTTACATCTCAACTCTAGGCGAATTCAAGACTTTTTAGCTGAAAAGGGCTGTACATAGATTTCCAATCCTCCTAATTCTTCCCACATGGGTGGCTCATGGGAGAGAATGATAGGCATCACACGTAAAATACTGGAATCCATGCTTATGGACTTGAACTCCACAAGTCTCACCCATGAGATTCTAACCACCTTGCTGGCAGAAGCATCTGCCATAATCAATTCAAGACCACTTGTTCCAGTGTCTATAGATCCAGAGACCCCAACTCTCCTTACTCCAGCTACTCTTCTTACCCAAAAGTTTGGGTCTGTTCCTGTTCCACCTGGAGAATTTAAAACAGGATATCTTGCTACAATCAGTGGAAGCGAGTACAACACCTTGCCAACTGCTTCTGGAATCGTTGGAGGATGGAGTATCTCTCTACTCTGCAAGGACGCAGGAAATGGCAACGTCTGAACCCTAACATCAAGGTTGGAGATCTTGTTCTCCTCAAGGACCAGCAAGCTGAAAGAATCGAATGGCCCATGGGACTGATTGTAAAGAGCATTCCTAGTGATGATGGTAAGGTGCGTAAGATGGAGGTGAAAGTTGCAAGACAAGGGACTATAAAAACTTTCATCAGACCGATCATGGAAATTATTTTGCTCTTGCCCTTTGGAGACTGAGCTTACTTACATATGCTGTTGGATTCTTCCTGTGACTTCAAGAAGGAAGTATCTCAAACTTTAATTGACACAACTTGAAGCCTTATATTATAGTTGTTGTTGCATTATATGTATGTTCTCCTTATATCTTTCAGGTTTTCAAGACATCTAGGCAAATTACATTGTTATGCATAACTTCCGTTACGATTTAAATAGTGACATTTACTATGCTAGACAGGGAGTGTGCAGCCCCAATGGGGCATAGAATATGACATAGCCTCTGTTAATATTGATGTTGATATAGTTAAGAAATTATATAGTTTTCTATGCCATTTTCTCAAAGCTACTCTATGTTTTTTCTGTGCTGCCATCTAGTGACTTTTTTTGGTAACGCTCCTATTTTCTGTGGTACCTTCCCTCAGACCTATTATGCATTTCCCCTATGTGTATTGCTCCGCCCTTCTGGTTTGACTGTGTTTTCCTGTGTCATGGCTGCAGCTAACAGGCCACATGTAACCTGCACGTAACAAGGATACATGTTAATCTACATTGCACGCTACGAACAGTATCAACTTTTGAGCGCTTAAATACTGTAACCATTCATCTGCTGTAACTTATTGTCTGCTGTAACCCGATATTCAGAATAAAGCAAATTTGTGGATGGACGAGGTATTGGTGAGTTCAGCTATCTGACAAGGATTGTCCGCAGTGATTGTATCTTCTTATACAGGACAGGCATAGAGGTCTCAGCAAGGGATAGATCACTATCACAACTATCGGAGTCAGAATAAAAACTGTATCTAAGAGATATGTGCTGTAAGAGATATGTGCTGTTCAGCAGTGACACGGCCTGTTGGGTAACTATGGGAGCAGAAAGAGGTCACAAACTGGGGGCACAATAGGATGTGAAGCAGATGCAGTCTGTCAGATCTCACCTTTCTTATGGGCAGCTCTCCCTCTGAACGGAACTGGCTGATTCACGGAAGTGAGTTATTTACACTGAGCTGGCAATTGCGCGCACTGCGTTGCGTCTGGAAGAAATTCAGTTACGTTGTCACTCGCACACTTCGTTCACACTACCTACATAGGGATTGCGCATCCCTGAGTAACGTCATAGTAGGCAGGGTTAGAAATCGCCTACCCTTGCGGTTTTTAAATCACAGCGGTTAATTGAGGTTTAAAATCGCATATGTGATTAATCATGCAGCCCTAATTGCAATCCATTAAAGAGATGTGATATATTGAAGGTGCTTGTATTTTAACAACAATACATGAATCTAATCCATGCCCACAACCCACACCCAAGACACACAGAACCCTAAGAGACTGTCCAGGAATTGACAAAATGTGGCAACTCAAGGTGTAAAGGTCCTGTCACTCATTGCTCAGACAGGATGTTAGGCTGCACCAACAGATAGACGAGTTATAAAGGATGGAGAAGGGGGCAACAATGTCATAAAATGGACAACGTAGACCTAGAAACAGTGCTGCTATTAGTCTTGATGTATTGGACTTGGACTTAAAGTGAAGGTCAAATTTGATTAATTAGTGCCCAGTTTTTAATAATCCTATTAAAAACAAGGGCACTTTAATTCATCAAAATTTACATGATTTGGGGGGGGCGGAGCCAACGCCGGCACTGAGCAGTCGCATGCTAGCATACCTCTAGCAACTTTTCATCTATAACTATGTAATAAATTGCTCAAATCAGCCTAACTGCCAATATATCCTATAGCCAGAGAATCCGAGATTCTGAACGTGTCATCTAGGAACCAGAAGGCGCCTGCAAATAGCAGAATTCCATTCCATAAATGAGACTGGCCTGCGTAGGCTGAGTGAAGCGGCCATTTTTAAGACCCTGCAGGGGAAACAACGGAATACCCACACAATGGCGCTTTTCAATCATACTTTTCTTGAAGAGCTACAATGCCTACTTAACAATCATTTTCTACGCCTGGAGGGGTGCTTGGAGGAAGTGCTGGGAAAAAGTGTGAATGCCAATACACATCGCATTGCCCCAGTAACTCCGGCTGTCACCTTGATGTTACAATTTAAGGCCAGGCAGACGACTTGGGTGGATGACTTAACTAACCCTGAACCACAGCAGACAGTGACGGTCGCACAGAATACTGCCAGTGAACCTCACCAGCAGCAACAGATGAAGACAGTAAACTGGCAGCGAGGTACCGCAGGAGAAGATGGGAAGATCACCACGAGTCATACTTACCCTGATCACCTAACAGTAAAGGCTCTCAGCACAGACCTCTCAGCACAGACATCTGCAACAGTGAGAGCAGCATCGTCGGATCTCCTGGCTCGACATAAGGCACTTCACTTGAGGGAAGCGAAGCAGAATAGGAGTAGCGTGTCCTTTCAGATGAGACAACTCTGTAAGTTTACTACACAACCATTTCTGCAGTGGGCTATGGCTGAGCGCAGTGTAACACAGGACAAACTTGCAGCACTTCTACTGTGTTCCTTAAGCAGCCCTAATGATGTTAGTGGTCACACCGATATTTCATCCACAGTAGTAATATTTGACACTCCAGACTCACTGAACCTTAGGAAAGGAATTGGTTAATGTGGCCACCGATGCAGTGTCCCTAGCAGAGGAAACACCTCCACAGGGAATAAAGATGTGTTTTAGCCCAAATCTGGCCATCGCATTAGTGCTCATGAGACAGGCCTGTTTACAAAAATTACACTCATTTTTTGAAGGACTCCACCATGCTTTCCTTAGTATGGGTGTCACGCATTATATCGTGGACTTGCACCTTTTATATGTATATAGTTTAGCACTGACACGAAATCGAAATGCATGTTCTTTTGTTTGTCTCCTATGCTAACGTTTGACTGCTAATGTTTACATATATTCTATCCTTAGAGTATTCAATTTAGGGCAATGCCTTAATGTAATTATGTTTAGAAGTCTGTTGCTCAGGATTCTTGTGTGGTTTAGCCTCATGTATTTATATGAATATTATACTGTCTTGTTGTTGCCCCACACCAGTTTTTTGTGCCCCTTAATATGAGAACAACAGCAATGTCTCAGAACCCAAGAGCAGATTGTACACTTATTCCTATCTCCAGCCGATGGGCGGTAAATAAGATTATGCTAAATATCCTGCCCTTGCGGTCCACAAATACTGTCCACTAGTATCACAACGATAAGGGCAGTGTGTTGCATTTAAACTCCATAGTAGGTGATGCATGTTTTCCCCTCTAGCTATTGGGTATTTATCTAATGTTAAGGCATACTTAGGCCGGGTTTAGGGCCCATACCTGGCCAGTAGAGTTTACTACGTTAAACCATATTTAGATATGGTCACACTAATACCCTGCTTGCTTTAATAATCTAAGCACTACTGCATCCAACTGATCTACTGAGTTCTATTTTATTACATTCTGGCTAACAATCCCCTGTTGGGAGATGATATGTTTTCTTTCCTTTCCTATCCTCTAAAGCCATATACATAGTAGTAAAGATTCGCTATAGTTTAATTTTTTGAGTCTGCTGGGACTATGTAGTGACTTGTAGTTCTGCCACATAACAACGGGGGATGAGTTTCCAGTGCAGGCTGGACCTGCTCTGTTACCCTTATCTCCTTATTCACGGTACTTCACATAATTCGCATAAACCCTAGTTAACCGACCACCTCCTCCCCCCACCCACCCACCCCACTATAATGTACCTCCTACTGTTGGAGGGCTACCTATATGGCTTATCTTGTCTATGCCTGTTACGGTTACCCTTAGTCTCGCTGAGAGATGGACCGCTTAGTAGCCTGGATCCCTATTGCTAAAGAGGGGAGAAGCTGCTTTCCATAGTATTCTATATGAGTCTCGCAAATATAGAATAATCTCCCTTAGCTGTAGTACAGCTAGGATACCCTTCTGCCCACAAAAACGAGTCAACGCTGCGATTGAGGGTCAAACAAGAACTCAGCACTGGGATGCCCAGCCTGCTTTTTATTAAGGTTACATGCACACAGGGCACTCCCAGGGGGAGAGGGGGGGGAAGCACAAAATCCCCCATCACACATTTAGATAGAGAGCACTGTCCTTTGACAGGCCACAATAGGATTACAGTACTTAAGATAACAAGTTTACAAGTTCATCTTATCAATTAGCAGTCTGGCTCCAGAGGTGATTAGACAATGGGATTGGTTATCCCTAAACTTAGAGCTGAGGCCAGCAAAAATGTGTATTTAGGCAATAGTTTCTAAAAGCTGAAAAAAAAGAGTTAACTCTTTATGAAATGATACTTGTTACGGTTTTCTTGGAGCCCTTCTTAGGCGCTGGCTTGCTGGTTCAGGCATTGCTGCTGGGAAATAAGCTCTTCACAACAAAATAACTAATGCTTCTGTAACAGTGCTCCCTTTCTGTGGAACACTCTGGCAGACACGGTCTGACCCCTTTTCGGGGCAGACTAAGGCTGTCCAGACCGCTGGTTATGCGGGGCTGAGGTCTGTTTGTCTGGACAACCCGTCGGCGTTGCCATTCTGTTTCCCAGGTCTGTAAGTAATGGTGAAATTGAAGGGTTGCAACGATAAGCTCCAACGTAATAGCCTGCCGTTATCTCCAGAGACCCGGTTCAGCCACACCAACGGGTTATGGTCGGTGACCAGAGTGAACTCCTGACCATATAAATAGGGAGTCAATTTCTTTAATGCCCACACCAAAGCCAAACACTCCTTTTCGACCGCTGCATAGCTGACTTCGCGGGGCAGGAGCTTCCGGCTGATGTAGGCAACTGGATGCTCCCCTCCATCTTCGCCTACTTGGCTGAGGACAGCTCCCAGCCCGAACATGGAAGCGTCTGTATGGACGATAAAACGTTTGTTAAGGGCTGGGGCCGCCAAGACAGGAGCGTTAATTAGAGCATTTTTGAGAGCCTGGAAAGCCGTTTCACAGTGGGGAGACCACAGGACCTGTCGAGGTAAGTTCTTCTTGGTCAAGTCAGTCAGGGGTTTGGCAAGTGTGCTGTAGTCTGGTACGAACCGTCTATAGTACCCTGCCGTGCCCAGGAAGGCTAGGACCTGAGTCTTAGTGATGGGGGTGGGCCAATTGGCGACAGCTTCTATTTTGGCCGGCTCTGGTCGCTGCTTTCCACACCCCACCCGGTGACCCAGGTACTGTACCTCGGCCATCCCAAAGTGGCATTTTTCTGGCTTCAGAGTCAGGCCAGCAGCCCGGATCTGATCCAGAACCATTCCCACATGAGCTAAGTGGTCCTCCCAGGACTCACTGTGGATCGCTATGTCGTCCAGGTAGGCGCAAGCAAAACTCTGGAAGCCATCCAGGAGCCTATCCACCAAGCGCTGGAATGTAGCTGGGGCATTCTTCATCCCAAACGGCATTACCCTAAACTGATATAAGCCGAATGGGGTGACGAATGCCGACTTGGGGATAGCCTCCGGGGCCAGGGGAATCTGCCAGTAACCTTTGCAGAGGTCAATAGTGGTCAGGTAATTTCCCCTGGCTATACGATCGAGTAGCTCGTCTACCCTGGGCATAGGGTAAGCGTCCGTCACGGTATTTTCATTGAGCCTCCGATAGTCTACACAGAACCGGGTGGTCCCATCTTTCTTGGGCACCAAGACAACTGGGGAGGCCCATGGACTATCGGAGGGCTCAATTACCCTGAGCTGGAGCATCTCATCGATCTCCTTCTTCATTCCTGTCCTAACTGCTTCGGGGATTCGGTACGGAGCCTGGCGCAAGGGAGCTTGTCCCGGAGTATCTACCTGGTGGGTGGTTAAAGTAGTGTACCCTGGCTTCGGGGAGAAGGTGAGGTGTTGGGACTGGAGGAGTTGGTTGAGCTGCTCCCTTTCAGTGGGGCTAAGTCGGTCCCCTATCTGAACCTGCGCCACTATACCTGTGGGGAGACTCTTTTCTAATAGGTCTGGAATGGGTAAACTGTCGGGTCTTCCTGAGGGGAACAACATACGGCCGTCACGTTCTCTGGTCGCTCAAAATATTCCTTGAGCATGTTTACATGGAATGTCTTTCTAAGATTGTTGTCATGGCAGCTAGCTATCACATAAGTGGTGTCTCCCCTTTTCTCTACGATCTGGTAGGGACCCTGCCAGGACGCCTGCAATTTGTCTGTCTTCACCGGCTTAAGTACTAACACCTTTTGTCCTATGGTGAAGATTCTCTTTCGGGCCCCCCGATCGTACCATACTTTCTGTCTTCTCTGGGCCAACTGGAGATTAGCCCGCACGGATTTGGCTAATTGCTCCATTCGGTCCCTGAGTTCCAGCACGTATGGCACAATGGGGACACCGTCAGCCTCCATCTCTCCCTCCCAGTGCTCCTGGATCAGGTTTAGGGGTCCCCGTACCTTTCTTCCGTAGAGCAACTCGAAGGGAGAGAACCCTGTCGTTTCCTGGGGCACCTCCCGATAAGCAAATAGGAGGTGCGGCAGGAAGCGTTCCCAGTCTCGGTATTCCTGAGTGAACGTCTTGAGCATTTGCTTGAGGGTCCCATTGAACCTCTCACACAGCCCGTTCGTCTGGGGGTGGTATGGGGAGCTCAGGAGGGACTTAATTTTGCAAACCTGCCAGAGTTGTTGGGTTAATTCAGCCGTAAATTGGGTGCCTCGGTCGGATAGGATTTCTTTTGGAAATCCTACCCGGGAGAACACCTGTACTAGTGCATTCGCTACCGTATCCGCTTGTATGTTGGATAGGGCGACAGCCTCTGGGTACCTGGTAGCGTAGTCCACTACGGTAAGAATGTAACGCTTACCGGAGGGACTAGGGGTAGCCAGTGGTCCCACTAGGTCAATAGCAACCCGGCTGAAGGGTTCCTCTACAATGGGCATATTTACTAGCTGGGCTTTAGGGTGATCGCCTCGCCTTCCTACTCGTTGACACACATCGCAGGTGTTACAGTAAGTTCTAACGTCAGCGTGCACCCCTGGCCAAAAGAACGTGTGAGTAATGCGGTGTAGGGTACGGGTAACGGCTAGGTGGCCTGCTAAGGGGATGTCGTGGCCTATTTTGAGGATTTCTTGACGGTATTTGTGGGGCACTACCAGCTGTCGCCTACGCTGTCCCCTTTTCTCTGTCCAGCGGTATAGTTTCCCTTTTTCCCATAAGAATGTTTCGTTATCTGCCCCGCCCCCTCCGGTCTCTGCTCGTTCCCGGTACTTTTGTAAGGTCGGGTCACTCTTAGACTCTGCCTCGAAAGCATCTGGGGTGTCCCAGGGTATGGGGCCTAACCTGTCAGGCAAGGTCGGGGTAGGTCTTACCTGTGTCTCCCGCACTGGTGAGAGCTCTCGCTCCGTCCGGGCTTGGGCCCGTGTAGTCACTGGGTCCGCCTCGTTGTTGCATACTGGAGCATAGGCAGAAGTCATGGGGCCCAAATCGTTGCCCAGTAGTACTTCGGCAGGTAAATTATCCATTAGGCCCACGTTCACAGCCCCCTTTCCCGCTCCCCAATCAAGATGCACTTTAGCTGTTGGAATTTTGTACACATCCCCCCCTGCCACTCTAACGGCCACAGTCTGTCCGGATCGCTTGTGCTCTGGCACCAAATGACTCTGTACCAGCGTGATAGTAGCCCCTGTGTCTCGCAATCCCTCGGTAGATCGCCCCTCGAGCCATACCCTCTGCCGATGGTGCTGGCGGTTATCTGAGGCAGCATATACAGGGTCTGCCTCGTGAAGCGGCCCCACATATCCCTCCATAGGGGCCTCTTGGTTAACACAGAGGGCCCGGGCCGGACGATAGGACCCAGAGGGGTAATTGTAATTCCTGGGTGTCTGGTGCGTATTAAGGGGGCAGCTAGCCATGAAATGCCCTGGTTGCTTGCATCGGTGGCAAGTCGGTCTGTGACGCTCAGAGCTGTTATTGGGTGGTCCTGAGTGTCGGACGGGCCCTGTGGGCACCGGGGCTCGGAATTCAGCACGAGGGGGTGCACGGTAAACCTCTCTGGGTTTGACCCGTGCTGGAGCTCGGTAGTTCATGGGTTCGTGAAGACGGGAGTCATAATGTTCATCGGCCAATTTGGCTGCTTCTTCTAAGGTAGAAGGCCGCCTGTCTCGCAGCCATTCCTTCCCTTGCTGTTCCATGCCATTATAAAAATGTTCTAAGAGAAACAATTGTAAAATTTCCTCCCCAGTCACCGCTTTACTTCCGCTCAGCCAGTGATTTGCCGCTCTCCGCATTCGGTGCGCCCATTCCATATGGGTATCGTTAGGCTTCTTTTCCGTGCCCCGAAACTGTCGGCGATACGTGTCCGGAGTTACAGCGTACCGTCGCAACAGTGTCTCCTTAACTAGCTCATACTGTGTCACTTCCTTAGCACCCAGAGTACGAAAGGCTTCCAGGGCTCGCCCGGATAGTTTCCCAGACAATATCGTGGGCCACTCTCTGTTGGGAATCTGGTGCAGGGCACATTGCCTTTCGAAGTCCGCCAAATATTCATCAATCCCTGTCTCGCTCTCTAGAAAGGGTCGAAATGCCGTATAGGGTATCTTGGGCCTCCCAGCATTTTCGACAGGGATGATTACCTGCGGGGCTACAGCATTGCGGTGTGCGTTCGCTAGGTTGAGTTCGTGGGCTCGAGTCTCTCGTATATCCTCGTCCGCCTCCGCCATCAACTGCTGTACCAATTCCATGGAGGGGTTCGGCCCGTATAATGAGAGCCTTTCCCGAACAATCCTGTTTTTTTTCGTCACTAATCGTGGTCGGTGTTTCCGCCATTGTGAAGCTCTGATCCAGTTCGTTCAATTCTGCGATCAGCTCTCTCCTCGGCCGGTTGCTGGCGTACCCCCCTCTGCTTTCAAGTAAATCCTTTAGGGTTGTACGCTTCAATTTTTCGTAAGCGCTCTCCATCCGTTCTGTACCTCTCCTAGGAAATCCAGGAAAATCCCGCCGCTGCCTCCAAATGTTACGGTTACCCTTAGTCTCGCTGAGAGATGGACCGCTTAGTAGCCTGGATCCCTATTGCTAAAGAGGGGAGAAGCTGCTTTCCATAGTATTCTATATGAGTCTCGCAAATATAGAATAATCTCCCTTAGCTGTAGTACAGCTAGGATACCCTTCTGCCCACAAAAACGAGTCAACGCTGCGATTGAGGGTCAAACAAGAACTCAGCACTGGGATGCCCAGCCTGCTTTTTATTAAGGTTACATGCACACAGGGCACTCCCAGGGGGAGAGGGGGGGGAAGCACAAAATCCCCCATCACACATTTAGATAGAGAGCACTGTCCTTTGACAGGCCACAATAGGATTACAGTACTTAAGATAACAAGTTTACAAGTTCATCTTATCAATTAGCAGTCTGGCTCCAGAGGTGATTAGACAATGGGATTGGTTATCCCTAAACTTAGAGCTGAGGCCAGCAAAAATGTGTATTTAGGCAATAGTTTCTAAAAGCTGAAAAAAAAGAGTTAACTCTTTATGAAATGATACTTGTTACGGTTTTCTTGGAGCCCTTCTTAGGCGCTGGCTTGCTGGTTCAGGCATTGCTGCTGGGAAATAAGCTCTTCACAACAAAATAACTAATGCTTCTGTAACAATGCCATACTCTAACCATTTATACCTACATACTTTACCACACTATTTACACAGCAAGTTTATATATTTACTCTTATTATTGCTTACAATACCAATTACTAACTATTCTAAAAAAAAAAAAAAAAAATTAAAAATTCGAGGTTTATTAACCCCTTAGTGACCAGAGCACTTTTCCATTTTCTGTCCGTTTGGGACCAAGGCTATTTTTACATTTTTGCGGTGTTTGTGTTTAGCTGTAATTTTCTTCTTACTCATTTACTGTACCCACACATATTATATACCGTTTTTCTCGCCATTAAATGGACTTTCTAAAGATACCATTATTTTCATCATATCTTATAATTTACTATAAAAAAATGATAAAATATGAGGAAAAATGGAAAAAAAAACCACTTTTTCTAACTTTGACCCCCAAAATCTGTTACATATCTAAAACCACCAAAAAACACCCATGCTAAATAGTTTCTAAATTTTGTCCTGAGTTTAGAAATACCCAATGTTTACATGTTCTTTGCTTTTTTTGCAAGTTATAGGGCCATAAATATAAGTAGCACTTTGCTATTTCCAAACCATTTTTTTCCAAAATTAGCGCTAGTTACATTAGAACACTGATATCTTTCAGGAATCCCTGAATATCCCTTGACATGTATATATATTTTTTTTGTAGACATCCCAAAGTATTGATCTAGGCCAATTTTGGTATATTTCATACCACCATTTCACCGCCAAATGCGATCAAATACAAAAAATTGTTCACTTTTTCACAAATTTTTTCACAAACTTTAGGTTTCTCACTGAAATCATTTACAAACAGCTTGTGCAATTATGGCACAAATGGTTGTAAATGCTTGTCTGGGATCCCCTTTGTTCAGAAATAGCAGACATATATGACTTTGGCGTTGCTTTCTGGTAATTAGAAGGCCACTAAATCCTGTTGCGCCTCACACGTGTATTATGGCTAGCAGTGAAAGGGTTAATTAGGGAGTTTGTAGTGAGCTTGCAGGGTTAATTTTAGCTTTAGTGTAGAGATCAGCCTCCCATCTGACACATCCCACCCCCTGATCCCTCCCAAACAGCTCCCTTCCCTCCCCCACCCCACAATTGTCCCCGCCATCTTAAGTACTGGCAGAAAGTCTGCCAGTACTAAAATAAAAGGGTTTTTAAAAAAAAATGAATTTTTTTTTTAGCATATTTACATATGCTACTGTGTAGGATCCCCCCCTTAGCCCCCAACCGCCCTGATCCCCCCCAAAACCGCTCTCTAACCCTCCCCTCTGCCTTATTGGGGGCCATCTTGGGTACTGGCAGCTGTCTGCCAGTACCCAGTTTACAATAAAAAAATGCTTTTTTTTTTGTTTTTTTTGTTTTTTTTTTCTGTAGTGTAGCTTCCCCCCCCCCCCACCCCCCACAGACTAACCCCCACCACCTTGCTTATTGTTTGACATTTTTGTTTGACATATTTGATATATTTTTTATTTCCCATTTTCTGTAGTGTAGCGGTTCCCACCCGCTCCCTCCCCGTGCACGCGCCCGCCCCCACCCTCCCGTGCACGCGCGCGCACCCGTGCGCGCCCCCAGCCACCCCCGCCCACGATCCCGCCCCCCTTCACATCCACATGGCCATCGATGGCCGCCACCCGCCTCCCGGTCCGGCTCCCACCCACCAACGCAGGTAGCCACCGATCTCCGGTGCAGAGAGGGCCACAGAGTGGCTCTCTCTGCACCGGATTACTTAAAAACGTTATTGCAGGATGCCTCCATATCGAGGCATCACTGCAATAACCGGAAAGCAGCTGGAAGCGAGCAGGATCGCTTCCAGCTGCTTTCCACACTGAGGACGTGCAGGGTACGTTCTCAGGCATTAACTGCCATTTTTCTGAGGACGTACCCTGCACGTCCTCAGTCGTTAAGGGGTTAATGAGATCCAAAAGTGGTCTCCTTAGTTACAATTTCCTTCTTTCGCTTTATTACTACCTGTTGCTTTTGTTGGCCCAAAGGTAATTTATTGTGTCATTTAGAAGGTCCCTGAAGGATTAGCACCCTACCTATATGATGTTTGCAAGCTATGTAACTTGTTGGCTATACGTCCTTTTTTATGTCTATTTTATTACTCCTGAAACATTGATGTCTTGTTTAATGTGACATAAGAATTTGTTATGATGTTCTATGTATGCCTTTAACTAAACCTCAATAAAAATTAATAAAAAAAAAAAAAAAAAAATTTGCATGATTTCACACGTTTTCTTAAAAAACGTACCTTTTAATCCTGGAAGCCGCTCCAGCACTTCCTCCGCCCGTCGCAAGCCGTCTTCGCGTGTCCAAAATGACGAATCCGGCTTCCTCCAATCACGGCGTTGCATCAGGCCAAGATTCTCCTCGGGGGGGGGGGAAAGCTGTGATTGGAGAAAGCCGGATTGATTTCTGACGTCTGCAGAGGCTTCCGACGGCCGAGGGAATCGCTGGAGCGGCTGCCAGGATTAAAAGGTAAGTTTTTGAAGAAAAGAAGTGAAATGTCAATTTTTATGAATTAAAGTGCCCTTGTTTTTAATAGGATTATTACAAACCGGGCACTAATTCATCAAAATTGACCTTCACTTTAAAATACAAATTCAGATATTAATGTATCACATTACTTCTATTGAATCTGTATGCAGGAATAGAGTGTGATTCTGTAATACAAAACTAATGCAGGACCATTAAACCTCAGTATATTGCTCCTTATTCGTGCATGAGGATAAAGGGTTTATAGTCTTATCAGCATTGGATTAAGCATTCAGCTGCATGTACGGTTTGTTTTAAAATAACGGATTCAAAGTCCCCCCCCCCCCCCCTCTGTATAATGCATTTCAGAGTGCAAGTCGGTGGGAAATTGTATTGACTGGCATAAATAGGTTAAATACAATCCTGCAGCTCCGTTTTTTTCTCATTATAAACCCAGAGAAAGATACAAATAATTTTAAATATTTTTTTTTCCATAGGGAAACATCATATTTTATTTAGCTTTGTCACTCACTAAACATCCACTAGAGGGAGTAGGTGGCCAAACATAACCTCACTGCACTAAACGTCAATCAAATTTATGACCCCGCCCTTTCTAGTACATGAGCTGCTACTGAGGACATAAACTGCAATGCACGCTGGATTATTCCTGCTTCCGAATTATTGCTGCTGCTGATTCGCTGCAGTGTATGATGGGTGTAAATTAAAAATTTGGTTTGTTTTACTGTTTTCATGCGCAACTTAATCTGGGAGCCTAAACGGTTTACTGGGTCTTCGCATTGTTAGTTATGACATAACTGCAATGTATCCTGGGAATCGTAGTTCTTTGTGTCTTCTTCCTGTTCTTGGTTAGAGCGTGATCATTTCTGACTCCTGAACCATAACCGGGCGAGTAACTGTATGTATTTGTGTACTGTGTCTGCCTGTAACTGTGTGATAACTTACAGTCTGTGGAGGCAGCTGCAGTTTCCCTCATATTGTCTTATGTGTTATGAAGATGTATTTATTGGACTATAAAGTTTTTTTTGTTCGGTATATTACACCATGGTAAGGGGGGAAAACGTGAATCAGATGAACCTTTCTATAACAGTATATATCTTTATATAAGGTGCTGGGGAGGGGGATGTATGTGTGAGCAGAGGGAACTTGCTATAATTGTATCTATCTGTATTTAAGGTACTGTGGATAGGACAGTGTATGTGAGACAGCGGGAACCTCTCTATAATATTATATGTCTGTATATAAAGTACTGGGAGGGGGTGTATATCTGTATATAAGGTACTAGAAAGGGGGCTGCATGTTTATGAGGCAGAGGGAATCTCTGAATAATATATATATATATATATCTATCTGTTTAAGGAACTTGGCATGGGGCATTGTGTGTGTGAATCAGAGGGGATCTCTGCATAATATTATATATCTGTATATAAGGTACTGGGGAGGGTGTTTGTGTATGAGGCAGAGAGAACTATTTTGTAATATTATATATCTGTATGTATATAAGATACTGGGACTGGGTATGTGTCAGTCTGTCCCCTGTTGCTTTAATCAGTTTTATTTACTTTGTGACCAAGCCAAGTGACACTTCAATCTTAGTCTCTTTATGAAGCTCAGATACGGGTGTTGGTCACATAATTCACAGCAACCCCCCCCCCATGACAATGAGCTTTACATAAGACCCTCTCTCTGTGTTTAGGATCCGGTTACTGTGAAGATCACGTACAATACTGTGTTTGCTAGTAAAGGAGAAACATTATAAAAATATCTGACAAATTCAGTTGCGCTGAACAAGACAATGTCTGACAAGACCGAGAACCAAACCTCAGACCTTCCTGATGCACACAGAGGTAAGCAGGACGTCACATGCATGTCACCGGTTTTTGTCATCAGAATCCTATATAATAAAAGGCCAATTGTGTTTGTCCCAAGCTGTCATGCGCAGTAGAGACAGCACAAGGACAAACACACCTGGCCTTTGAGTCCCTAGCTGATCTGCGGCAGAAGTAGGTGAGAAGTGGGCGTGGCCTGACATGAAGGGCGTGGCCTGACATGAAGGGGGCATGGCCGGTCACGCGATAGAAGGGAGAGAGATAGAGAGGGGGGAGAGAGAACAGAAGAGGGTGAATAGAGAGAGCAGAAGAGGGGGGATAGAGAGAGGGAGAGAGAGATGGCAAAAGAGAGAGGGGGAGAGAGACATCAAAAGAGAGGGGGGAGAGAGACAGCAAAAGAGAGGGGGGAGAGAGACAGCAAAAGAGAGGGGGGAGAGAGACAGCAAAAGATAGAGGGGGAGAGAGACAGCAAGAGAGGGTGGGGAGAGAGACAGCAAGAGAGGGGGGGGGTTGCATATTGGTTCCAGGAGGGGGGGTGTCAGTTCAGGACTGGGCATCGGGCACACCATACCAGCTGGAAATCAGTACTTATCTGTTCAGGACGTCCAGGAGAATAGATTTCAGACCACGCAGCTATGATTCCAAAAGCTATTCTGTTTATTACCAGTTGTTAGGCACTTTTATAGCCAAGAATTACAGCATATAGGTTTAACAAGTGACGTATTCATAATTACATAATTTCACAAAGTATTTCTATAAGAACAAAGAAAGTTATTTAAAATATAATTGGAAGAAAAGGAGTGTTAGGGAGTCATTTCTACAGAAATACCTAACTACAGATAAACAGTAACTGGGCCTCCTAGCCCAGCACAAATCACAGCCGTTTGATATCTTGTAGAGATAACAATGCATCCAAGCACATCGTCAGGGTCATTCTCAGGGCTATTATATCTATGCAAGTCTCCCTAACATCAGCATATTTCTTACTACATAATAAACCACTATAATAAAAGATTCATTACCCAAGATGGATGCCTAAGACAAAATGGCGGCGAAGAACAAGATGGCGCTAGTCATGCTAACAATAATTCCTAACATACCACTCTTTTTTTTTTTTTTTTTTTTTTTATATTTTTATTTATAACCAACACAAGGGTACAATAATAGACAATGCATCATCAAAACACCGCGCAGGGTGAGTTTACAAAAGGTATATGTAAGAAGACATTGAAATATAGCAATACACAGTTTCAAGTATGTGAAAATTCAAAAATCGCAGTGAAGTAGACAACTTTAAAGATCTTCAATAGGCTGGTGAGCATTCCAGCATTATATGCCCTTGTACCACAAGGTTGGGGTTTTATGTTTTTAAACTAGACTAAGGGAACAAAAAAAAAAAAAAAAAAAAAACCAAAACACAAAAGCAAAAAACAAAAACCCAAACATTAAATTAACTTTAGGGGAGCCTTATAACAATATGGTGGCTCAAAGCAAATTAGGGGTTTTACTCGTAAGCAAAAAGCTACTAATGGACCTCAGTGTTCTTGGCGATATTTGTTATTGCTTATCTAACATATAAAAATCATCAAAGTGAGAGCCTTTGCCCGCCTTTCCCACGTTCATTGCTAGGTCAATAATTAAGACTAACTACAGAGATAAGCTTAGGAGCCTGGTAGGGCCTCCAAGCAGAGTATACTATAATAGTGGGGAGTAACAGCTACCAGTATGAGACAGCATATTTTGCTTAACTGTGATATCTGACATTGGATTATGTGGAGTTGTGGGCTTGTTCAACCATAGTAGGAGGCAGTTTCAACGTTTAGCAGAGATGAGACCCTTCAATGCTGTCAGTGATAATATTTTAAGTTACACTGACCAAGAAGATTCCTCTGTTTAAAAGAATACTGAGACACATTGCTATCATATAACGGAGAATAAATGTGACAGAAGGAAAATAAGCCATGTAATATTAGCAGTTTTAAAAATGCCTGTATTCCTGACACTCACACCAGTGAACAATTTAAATATATAATTGTATGATTACATTTTGTATTAATAAACCTGATCCTGCTAACTGTGCAGTATATAATCTTCAACGTTAAGTTGCAGCAGTTCAAATACATGTTTATACTACTATAAGACTAAAAATGTATGAATTTTTACTGATCAGAGATATAGACTATGGTATAGATAAACAGTTTGAAATAAGTATACTAGTTCCATCATGCACAAAATATAATTGTAGACACATTGACCCTGCCAACATCCTGTGTTCAAACTTTTAACAGAGTGCAAGGATTCCAAATGAGTTTATTACTGGGAATATCCAGCCTGTAGGCTACACTATAAGAGGAACATACCAATACATATCACAAAGTAGAACATATGAGTTTACATTAGAACAGAAAGGCAAAAATTGAAATAGCCACCATTTAACGCATAACAATAAAGACTAGGCATATTCAGCATTATAGAAAATACTAATCAGGGGTACCCATTATACCAACAAACTGAGAAATAAGCTGGACATAAGTATCAAGACCTCCTCTGAAAGTATCAGTGATTGAACATAGAAGCAGACATCTCTTATTGCCTAAAATAATTCAAGGCGTGATTCTTCTAGTTGCTGCCTGTGAGAGGTGCTCAGGAATATTAACAGCGTCAATAACAAACAGTGTAAATTACATAGTGAGCTCAGAAGCGGAGAGCCATCAAGGCTGACAGAATATAATAAAGTCAGAAATTTGTACCCCGGTTGAGCAGATAAAACACTCTTAGGCTAGTAAAAATGTGGGAGATACCTGTAGCGGGGGAATTGAAATAAAATGGTCCGGTTTAGATAAGTCCAAATAATTTGATGAAATAAAGTAAAGTAACCAACTAACCAGATCAGCGCACATCATCAGTCCTAGATTGTAATACACATTTTTCCTTCCACTGTAGTCAGTTTTGGAAGGGGATCAGGCCCGGCGATGTATGAGGTACTCCAGTAGAGAGGCATCAGCCGATGCCTCTTGCTTGGCGTGTAAGTCCGGGTATTCCCGAGGAGCAGCAGTTAGGCAGCCAGTTCGCTCGATAGGTAGAACAGCATAGAAGAGGTAATCCACCTAGATCTGCAGCCGAAACAGCAGTCGGATGAGCCACATAGGAGGGCGGCAAGCCGCGCTTCAGACAAACAGCTGATTCCATGACACAGTCCGGCCAGGACGCCCGGACTCCGGGCTCGGGAGCAGAGATCAACAGCTGGTGGGTTAATAGAGGTGCCGGCATGCTCTCCTCCGGTCCGGTTCTTGAGTCTTTAATGGATCCCACCAGGTGCATAGCAGGAGAGGTCGTGCCATTTGCCAACACTGGTGGAGCCCTGTGGGTGTCAGAAAGAAGCAAAGATGTGACAGAACTTGTGGTAGGTTCGACGGCTGGTCTCACCCGGGGTCCAGGCTGTGTCTCGTTTGACAACATTGCGCACAAATCAGCGCATGAGTGCAGGAGCCTTTCTAGCTTGGGCAAGAATACAGTTTGCAGTCCCGCTAGAATGAGGGAGTCAGCAGAGTCTACTTTGGCGGTAAAGATAACCATCTTTAATAAACAGGAGCCTTGTTAGTGGTTAGAAACTCGGTTATATGTATATACAATGTGGCGGTGATATTCCCGCCACGGTGTCCAACGACTTTATTCTTTAAAATGACGTTCCGGGGTAGAAGAGCTGTTATTCCTTCTGTCTGCCAAATATTCCCGGACAGCTTGCCTGTCAAGGGAGGTGCAGATGGCGTGGGCAAGTGGCAGCAAAATTAGAGTTTGATGTAGTTGTCCTCAGAGCTGTTGAAGCTTGCAGCCATCTTGTAGAGCCGCCCACCGGAAGTCTCCCCCCTAACATACCACTCTTTTATTCTAACAGAATAACACAAAAATAGACAGGCGCAGAAAATTAGTAAAGCCTTTAACAACAGTATAAGCTTAATACTATGGTAACAGGACTCTATGTGAGAATAATATACAGCAAAATACTCATATGAAGTGATATAATTTTATAGGCTAATAGGGCACAATTTGTCACTGCACATAGGTGCGGTCCCTCCAATACTCTCTGTTCACCTCCCAGCATCCCCAAACTACTGGTCTATCTGCACAAAGACCCAACCAGCCCCCCATCTACCCCCAAACAACGCTGCATCTCTTATTTCTCCACCTGCATTGCTAGCAACCCCCAATATTTCCAACAGTTCCTTTCTCCACAGTAAAGCATGACATGGTAACAGCACAACTGTCTCTAGGTGGCCTCTGATCATTTTAAGAACAGCCTTTGTCCTCTTCACCTTCCTCAGACACTTTGCTATAATACAGTTCTCCAACAGTTCATTTGCAGTAGGGGTGCTTATCCAGTGTTCTTCCGCAGGGAGATGCTGGAAATCTGATGGTTTGTTCATGGGGTAGACAAGGCAGCCAGTGGATCCCCATGGCAAGCAGACACTCAAGTCACAGGGAGTCTATGAAGGAAACAGAAACAGCACAAGATGAGTACACACCCCAATACAATCACAATTATGTCCAAATAAAACTTCTTTCATCTTTTTTTGTAAGCATCACAATTCCTTTAGCTTAACTCATCCTTTGTAAACATTGTGGATATATAATACAAACTAAATACATTGATACTTTACAGAGAATAATTCACAGCTTCTCTATACAATTTAAATGATACTTCATGAATATTAAGCAAGTGAAAACTACTAAACTTCATCAAGAGGCTGCATGGCTATACTAAAACTTATGCTAAGGCCTGCCCTGTAGCAAAAATGAAAAATAAAACAGTCAATAAAAACATTTTCTCTCAAATGAATTTCTTTACACGGTTACTTTGAACTACTAAAAGTAAAAGAACCTAGTGTTGATTTATTCTGCACAGCTACTATCTATGTTTATAATTCTCCAACTATGATCTTAATAGTCAACAATCTCACCTGATATAAACATTTAATAGTTTACTAATTATTTTATGCAACCTAAATTCTCTCACACTCCTGTATGAGGAAAGAATACAATCAAAACATCATTTAAAACTACAAAATCTCTTAAAGGTAAACACTTCTGTATGGTAAGATAAATCCTTTCTTTGACAAACATCTGGAATTACCAAATTCAAATTGCAAGTACCATACCAATTAATAAAAGGGAAACAAAATACATTTCCTTTCATAACATAGCTCCAATAAGAGCCATGGCATGTAGAAAATATACTATCAATATGACTATAATTATGCTACTCCCTAAACAAATATTTCTCTGTCTAATTAATATAAACTTCTAGCTGAGACATGTCCTCATTATGTTCCACAGGGTGGAGGGTCTAAAATATTCTGATTGGCCATTCAATAGGTTACAATACTGCAAAGTTTAGACTTACACTTATCTAAAGGGTTACTTTGTTAAGCACATAAACTACAATGTGCACTAATACCAATAAAGCGTATGACCTCTTATACCTAATATGTTCAATAAAAATAAAACAAATACAAGAGAATACAAAACAAGCAATATAAGTAATCAAGTTAAAACAATACTCCCCTAATTTAATTGGTTGACCCTGTAACAGCATAACAGGTCCTCCATATCGAGCGGAAAGGCACAGTCCAGAGAAGGATAGTCTTTATGTTCTGACGACACACATTAGAGGAGACAGTCATGGATTACCCAGAGTCCAGTTCTGGGGCTGGTACCAGCATGCAAAGCAAAGAATGGATCCAAAGATAGTTCAGCAACTTTTACTGCAGTATGGTGGTTAAAACAAGCTTGACAAAAGGTCTTTTATCTTCATCTTTTCTTTCTTTAAAGGTTTACTTGCATTCAATCTTTAATCTTTTGAAGAGTGCACTTATGGAATTTTATCTGTACAGATTTTACCTAAATATGGAAAAAACTCAAAAATAATTCCGTTAGTGTCTTTAATTTCTGGATACAGCTGCATGATCTCATCCTGCAAATACAAATATAGTGTTAAGAACCAAATAGAAAAATAAAACATTTTAGGCATCTGAAATATGAGAGCAAAACAAAACACAGAAAGACAAATTTAGGGCACAGCTGGTGGTTGTTAGGCAATAACATTGTAAGAGGAGATTCAAAACGTTTTAGGTTCACCTTCTTACCTAAAAACAATCACCCCTATCACATAAAGATACTCATCAATACTCATCAATACTTCCCCCTTGTTTGCGTGAAACATCCCATGTGGCACGCAAACACAACATAACAAGAAACTAAAAGACAAATTATGCACTCCACTCATGCATGCAGAATACAATTCTCAAATAGCAAGCAAAATCAAATACACCTCCACATGCAATATTCCATTCATACAGCACCTTACCACACGCATTCACGAAAAATAAAAACTCAACATTCTCTTAGAAAACACTTAAACCAATTGTCCAGTTTACAAAACAAAACATGAACAGCCGACACAAACTTTTAACAACCAGAATTTACCTGAAATTCAACACATATATTTACATTCACTGAAACACAGCACTGAAAAATCCTACATTCTAGCAAAACTCTACAAATAATTAAAATCCTATAACCACTTTCTATGCCCTAGATTTGCAAATTCTACCATGCACAATACTATGATATCATACTAATAATGCAATCACTTCAGAAGATCAATAAACTCCAGTTGCATATTTACAAATAAAATCCCTAACCATAAATTTACAAAAGAACATACAAACACCTAAGTATCCAATTTCCAGTGATAGGTAACAAAAATCTACTATAGGAATGTATAGGGACAACTTCAACACAGCAATGCCAATTTGCCCGGGGAACTTAACTTAAAATCTACCGTCAAATTGCATGCTAACTTAACTTGCGCGCTTACCAGACAGGACTACAATACATGTCATAAACTAGCACAGGACTACAATACCTGTCTAGAACTAGCACAGGACTATTAACCTGCCTAGAGGGATTTATCACAAGTGCCGAGACAGGACTCAAACCTTCGCACAAACCCTGCTTCTTTCTTTAATGCAGGAATCCCTTTTTTAACCCTTTATCATATATTCAAAACCAACTAAATTTAGGTTCAGATTCACAGAGGGAAAGCAGAGTAAATAAACACTGATCCACTCCCCAGTGTAAATCCCAATTCTGACACCAGAAACTGTTGCATATTGGTTTCAGGAGGAGGGTGTCAGTTCAGGACTGGGCATCGGGCACACCATACCAGCTGGAAATCAGTACTTATCTGTTCAGGACGTCCAGGAGAATAGATTTCAGACCACGCAGCTATGATTCCAAAAGCTATTCTGTATATTACCAGTTGTTAGGCACTTTTATAGCCAAGAATTACAGCATATAGGTTTAACAAGTGACATATTCATAATTACATCATTTCACATAGTATTTCTATAAGAACAAAGAAAGTCATTTAAAATATAATTGGAAGAAAAGGAGTGTTAGGGAGTCATTTCTACAGAAATACCTAACTACAGATAAACAGTAACTGGGCCTCCTAGCCCAGCACAAATCACAGCCGTTTGACATCTTGTAGAGATAACAATGCATCCAAGCACATCGTCAGGGTCATTCTCAGGGCTATTATATCTATGCAAGTCTCCCTAACATCAGCCTAACATAATAAACCACTATAATAAAAGATTCATTACCCAAGATGGATGCCTAAGACAAAATGGCGGCGAAGAACAAGATGGCGCTAGTCATGCTAACAATAATTCCTAACAGGGGGGGAGAGAGACAGCAAGAGAGGGGGGGAGAGAGACAGCAAAAGAGAGGGGGGAGAGAGACAGCAAAAGAGAGGGGGGAGAGAGACAGCAAAAGAGAGAGGGGGAGAGAGAGACAGCAAAAGAGAGAGGGGGAGAGAGACCGCAAAAGAGAGAGGGGGAGAGAGACGGCAAAAGAGAGAGGGGGAGAGAGACGGCAAAAGAGAGAGGGGGAGAGAGACGGCAAAAGAGAGAGGGGGAGAGAGACGGCAAAAGAGAGAGGGGGGAGAGAGACAGCAAAAGAGAGAGGGGGGAGAGAGACAGCAAAAGAGAGAGGGGGAGAGAGACAGCAAAAGAGAGAGGGGGAGAGAGACAGCAAAAGAGAGAGGGGGGAGAGAGACAGCAAAAGAGAGAGGGGGGAGAGAGACAGCAAAAGAGAGAGGGGGGAGAGAGACAGCAAAAGAGAGAGGGGGGGAGAGAGACAGCAAAAGAGAGAGGGGGGAGAGAGACAGAAAAAGAGAGAGGGGGGAGAGAGACAGCAAAAGAGAGAGGGGGAGAGAGACAGCAAAAGAGAGGGGGAGAGAGCACAAAAGAGAGGGGGGAAGAGAGAGCGCAAATGAGGGGGGAGAGAGAGAGCGCAAAAGAGAGGGGGAAGAGCGCAAAAGAGAGGGGGGGAGAGAGAGCGCAAAAGAGGGGGGGAGAGAGCGCGCAAAAGAAAGGGGGGGAGAGAGAGAGCGCAAAAGGGGGGGGAGAGAGCGCAAAAGAGAGGGGGGAGAGAGCGCAAAAGAGATGAGGGAGAGCGCAAAAGAGATGGGGGAGAGCGCAAAAGAGAGGGGGAGAGAGAGAGAGCGCAAAAGAGGGGGAGAGAGAGAGCGTAAAAGAGAGGGGGAGAGAGAGCACAAAAGAGGGGGAGAGAGCGCAAAAGAGAGGGGGGGAGAGAGAGCTCAAAAGAGAGGGGGAAGAGAGAGAGAGCAAAAGAGATGGGGGAGAGAGAACGCAAAAGAGAGGGGGAGAGAGCTCAAAAGAGGGGGGGGGGGAGAGATAGCAAAAGTACTGCAAAAAATGGCCCGTGTGACCGGGCTTTAGGACTAGTAGGATAATATTTAGAGTAACAAGAAACCTCAGTAAGCTGAGTGCCATAAAGTGGCACTCCTGCTTTAGTCGTGTTATTTACAGCAAATTTAGCACTGTGTGCTCCTGTCTAGTGTTAAAATCTCCGGTATGATCACTGATTGGTAGGTAAGCTCCATGTGCAGTGCTTATAGTGCACCTGCCAATTGCTTCTGTTAGCACAGAGATCAGCACCAGGTGCTTGCCATAGTGTGATCTCATCTTTAAAAAAATGAATAAACTATTTTTTTTTTTATTTAAAGGCACTTTGCATTTCACAGTGTTTCACACTAATGTCATTTAACTGCACAGCACTAGCATTTTACTGTTTTCTGCATCCCTTTAATTGTATATTTGCTGGTTTAATAGCGTTTATAGGTGCAGAGTTGTGTAGTTACTATAATGTGTATGTGGTGTTGTTGGTCACATACAGGGAGCACTAAATCAGGAGTTTAATAAGGTTTATAGGCACAGAGCTGTGTAGTTACTATAATGTGTTTGTGGTGTTGTTGGTCACATACAGGGAGCACTAAATCAGGAGTTTAATAAGGTTTATAGGCACAGAGCTGGACTATAATGTGTATGTGGTGTTGTTGGTCACATACAGGGAGCACTAAATCAGGGGTTTAATAAGGTTTATAGGCACAGAGCTGTGTAGTTACTATAATGTGTATGTGGTGTTGTTGGTCACATACAGGGAGCACTAAATCAGTAGTTTAATAAGGTTTATAGGCACAGAGCTGTGTAGTTACTATAATGTGTTTGTGGTGTTGTTGGTCACATACAGGAGCACTAAATCAGGGGTTAATAAGGTTTATAGACACAAAGCTGTGTAGTTACTATAATGTGTATGTTGTGGTGTTGTTGGTCACATACAGGGAGCACTAAATCTGGGGGTTAATAAGGTTTATAGGCACAGAGCTGTGTAGTTACTATAATGTGTATGTGGTGCTGTTTGTCACATACAGAAAGCACTAAATCAGGGGTAGCACATTTACATCTTGTGCTCTACTGAAGTTTCCTACATTACTGTTATGGCCCCCCTGCAGTTTTATACTGTCATAGATGTATCTCATTACCGATTAATCTCATTTGAGCCAATAAATGACTGTCATTATTTAGCATTAAAGGGACATAAACTGCTGTGTGCAACTACGGTATCAGGGTCACTACTCACCATGTTAATGTTTTTCCTCCTGTGTCTGCAGCTCTCATCAGAGCTGTCTTTTTATTTTAACCCGTTACATGTGCTGGTTGATAAAGAACCACATCTTTATTCTGGGCACAGCCATCTTAGAGCTTACTTATTCTCACACCCTGTGCTGAGCAGTCAAAGATCAGTGTTGTTGTGGCCTTTTCACAGCTGTATCATGCGCTTAGACACAATACGGAGTGTGAGGTTTACATTTTTGCTTTTTTCATACACAGTTTATGAAATATATAACGTATGAAAAGGTCACATGACTAATATAGAGCAATGCAGCCACGGGAGATAATGAATCTCTTGCTCTCTCTATCCTGTACATTAAACACAAGTGCACAATACAGCTGTCAAACAGCCGACATCACTAGTCTGTGCGTGCTCAGCGCTTCTGTCACAAAATACAAGAATACCTACACTACAAGATGGCGGCACCCAGTGCTTTTCATGATAGCATACTGAGGTAGACTGAAGAGCACACTCTATATAGCAGCAGTGTTTGTCACGAGAGCATACTGAGGTAGGCTCAGAAGCATGCTCTAAATATGGCAGCAGTGCTTGTCTTGTCATGAGAGCATACTAAGGTAGGCTCAGAAGGGCGCTATATATATATATATATATATAAACAGTGCTTCTCATGAGAGCATACTGAGGTAGGCTCAGAAGCATGCTCTAAATATGGCAGCAGTGCTTGTCTTGTCATGAGAGCATACTAAGGTAGGCTCAGAAGGGCGCTATATATATATATATATATATATATATATATATATATATATTAACAGTGCTTCTCATGAGAGCATACTGAGGTAGGCTCAGAAGCATGCTCTAAATATGGCAGCAGTGCTTGTCTTGTCATGAGAGCATACTAAGGAAGGCTCAGAAGGGCGCTATATATATATATATATATTAACAGTGCTTCTCATGAGAGCCTACTGAGGTAGGCTCAGAAGCATGCTGTAAATATGGCAGCAGTGTTTGTCACAAGAGCATACTGAGGTAGGCTCAGAAGGGCGCTTTTATATGGCACCAATTTTTGTCATAAGAGCATGCTGAAGTAGGCACAGGAGTGTGCTCTATATATGGCAACAACATTATACATACAGTGCTTCAGACATGTGCACACTCCTGAGCATACTGAGATTTTGTATTCTGTATTAAGGAGGTACATTTAACAAAGGATAACAAGAGAAATAGGTAAATGTAATAACATAAGAAGCACTGCTTGTTTTTTACCCTGGCTATGTGCGTGTACAAACAACGTCACTATGTGCAGCACTGAGACATCTAATATTCTGTTGCCGTTGGTTACATAAATGTATTATATAACTTATAGTGCAGCTCTTCAGTGCGTAGCTGGGGGCAGAGGTTTGTGCAGCATTATTTCCCAGTGTTCTTCCATTTCAGTGACGTTTGTATTGTGATGGAGTCTAGCAGGTACTTCCTCTCACTAGTATCTTGCTTGTCTGTCCGACCTTCCTATTGCACACTGCTACCTATTTGGCCAGTTATGTGTAGGTCTGGACTGGCCTTTTGCCTTATTGAATGCCACCATTTTTTTTTATGCAGTGTTATTAGCTATTCAGCTTCCCAGGTTTACTGCACATTACTGCACATTGACACCTCTCTTAGGATCACCTGACTCACTCTTCTTAGTTGATGGATCAAGGCGATAGATACATACAAAATAACTACAATATTCCAAGCTGATGGTTTATATAGACCTATTAACCCTTAAAGGGACATCAAACCCAACAACTTTCTTTAATGATTCAAAAAGAGCATACCATTTTAAACAACTTTCCAATTTACTTCTGTTATCTAATTTGCTTTGTTCTCTTGATAGCCTTTGTTCAAAAGCATAGCTAGGTAGGCTCAGGAGTAGCAATGGGCTGCTTGGAGCTAGCTGATGATTGGTAGCTGCACATATTTGCATCTTCTCATTGGCTCACTTAATACGTTCAGCTAACTTCCAGTAATGCGTGGCTGCTCCTTCAACAAACTCGGACTTGTAACTTCCAAGAGAATGAAGCAAATTTGATAATATTAATAAATTGTACTGTTGTTTAGAATTGTATGCCCAGTCCAAATCATGAAAGAAAAAATGTGGGTTTCATGTTCCCTTTTTTTTTTTTTATATATATTTTTATTGAGGTTATATAGAATATCAGCACAAACAATGTTACCATATAGTCATATCACAGTGTTTTGAGCTTAGACAATACAACAGTGAAAACATATCTACAATATACATCTTGTACTTTATAGCATAGAAATAAAATATGATTCTGATATATAAGTACAACTATATGTTAAGTATTAACCTATATATTTAGTTTGTAACCACTTTCATTTTATTTTTATATATTTGGCTATGCCCCGTTTTTAATCAACGGCCACTCTTGATCCATACATATCAACAGTACAAGTAGTTGGGGATAGTAGTATCCAAATGAGATAATAAGCAAGTTTTGAAATAAATATATAGTATGTCACATTACCATCATACTCTCAAGACAGATCATGAGTAACTATTTGTATCATGCATAATGGTGTGGATAGTCATGGTCTAACCAATCGAGACTTGTTGAACACTAAGGTGTATTATTATGTAAAATAATTTAGTCGTTAAGAGTGTCTCCACTGCTTTTTTGTACATGGAAATCTACCACATCACCATTACTATAGGCTATAGTAATATAGCCTAATAATGGGCATTGGGAAGTTTAGACATACATGGAAACAAAAGTAAGGGTTTCTGTTGCTTACATGGTAAGCTCATTGGTGTAGAGAAAAGGACAGAGGGGGAGGGAGGGGGGGATGAGGGTAGAATCTGGCGACATGTGATCTTACAGATAATCTCTAAATGATCCCTCGGATTTGGGGGAGGAGAAGAGAGATGGAAAAGGGTAGAGCAAGGGAGGGAATGGGGGGGGCAGAGCCAGCAGAAGTTTACAGGATTGGGTTGTTGAGGGAAATAGGTAGAGGAGTGTACCCTCTCATGTCTACAGAGTAAACCCTTTATGGGAGGGAGAGTGGGGCTAATATTTAGAAGTTAGAACTCTTATGCGGATATGGGTAGGGACTAATATTGGAACATTGACTATCAGGCAATTATCTATAGTCGAGGGTTGTTTGCTCAGTAGGAGATAACACACGTATTGTTAGTACTGGTAGGGATTATGAGGATAAATGGCATTTAAAATCAAAGCAAAATATCCTGAAGTATATCTGTAATGTGGGGCTGCTGCAATAGATACATAGCAGAATTAAGTAGATCCTTAGCTATAAAAGGTATGAACAGATTGTATCCGGATAATGATAAGGCTGTGCTAAACAACAAATATAGTATCTTCAAGACATGAAAAAATTCACAGCGAATTTTATAAAAAATAATATATAGGTAAGGCTGTCCAGTGTATTATGGTATTGTCGCAAGGGTATGGGCCCTATACCCCGCGACAGGTGACAAAGTTCTCACCTTCAACTCAGTGAGGTCTAATATTGCTGGAGTTATAGATGTATAAATGTATATACAGCTACACACATACATACACAGGTATATATATGCACATATACACACATGAACCAAGATTTCATGTCAAACAGACTCAATAACTATATAGGTTTCAACAAATATACCCTTTGCAAATTGTTATAGCATTCTTTCTTTATCTACCCTGAAGTGTCTTCATTCTCATGTAAGCACAGCAGCAAAGTATACATTAGTATAGGCATATCTAGATAGATCACCGTTTATAAAGGTTATAGAGATAAATATCACAACTTGTTATAGGGAGGGGGAACAAAAGAAAAAATTGTCAAATGCCCCACATTGAATGCACTTTTACCATATTCTAAGTCAGTCCTGGCATATTTAGTTAAAAACAATTGGAACCTAGGAACAAACGCAATGTACTTATCTATGCAACTTTAGCCAGAGAAAAAAAGTCCTGCTTTTTTTTTTTTTTTTTTTTAAATCTAACGGTAGCAGGTTTTAGATGTTAATAATTATGTGACATTATAGGTGTAAATACATCAAACCCCCATAAATAAACATCTCAATAGCATAGTGCCCTAGTATAAGATTGTCCCTGATTTTGAACTAGTATGGTGAATCTCTCTTCTCCACCAGAGAAGGGAATCTGAAACTATTTGCAAACATTAAACACAAGCAATTATAAATTTAACAGAATAGTGGAACATTACATAAACAGTTAATATGCTATTGAGTTATGTTAGTCAAACACTTTAACATACAGGTAAAAGTCCTGTGTTATATGAAGCTTCTGGTGAGTATCCCTCATGTTATCCTGCATCAAACCGGGGAAGAGAAGAAGCATGCCCCAGGCCAGGGCTTATCCAATCCCCAATCTATTGTCCGCTGTCACATCAGCCTTCCGCCGCATTAAAAGGACTGTTCGTCCGACATCATTTCCCTATGCAGGGTCTCTAGCAACGCAACAGGCCCTCAAGATGACACTGTCCGGGTTTTCAGAGAGATTAAGGGATCTTCTGATCTGCAGCGGTGGCATTAGATCTGAGCTCCTAGATTGCGGATCCACAGAGCAAGCCTCCAGAGTTAAAGACCAGGTAGGTAGGGCTTTACTTGTTTTCTGTATGCCTGCAATTTGTTCCATACGAATGGCCACCGGTTCAGACGTCGAGACCACAAGATCATTGCCACCAGAAGCTGGAGCCTGCGATGTAGGTAGACTTGAATAAGAGGGAGCGCTGCCATGCTTTGATCCTGTCAGTGGTTCTAAAGTATGTTGCTTGGCATTCAAAGGCATATACTGTTCCACATCTCCTGCAGTGGGAGCAGAAAGGTGTGCCATACTCTTGAGAAACAAAGCTCTGATATCTTTTTCGAGCTGTTGATAGTGCTGTGAGATTGCTGTCAGCATTGTGGGTTCCCATTTTTCTACGGCCTCCATGCCTCTCCACCTCAGACCTCCACACCTCAGATAATAACTCAATCAGTAGGCTATTACTCTAATACTCTAATTTACTCTAAATGCCACCAGGATCTCTAGGAAGGCATAGACTTAGAGCTAGGTGGTCATGCTGGCCCCATATCTCCAGAGAGAGTGTGGAAACGCTACGCCATTTCTTGATAGGCCCAGAAATCTACGACAATCTAAAGTCAAGCTTGTCTAGCTAAATAAAATACTCAATATTGGTATCATTAGCTGCAGTAGGGTCTCCCCTTGTAGAGTCTGAAATCTGTCCTTTTAGATGGCAAGTGTGAAAAAAGTTATTCGGTAGAGTATCAGAATAACATGTGGAGTCCCATATTTTGCTGCTTATCATGGCCGCGGCTGGACACGCCCCCCCCATAATGTTCTTTTAAGGTCGTTTTTTTTAAAATTTATTTATTTTATGCTAAATTCTTTGTATTGTTTTTCTTCTCACATATAAAAGGAAATTAATATAACTTTTTACTATAATTGTAATTTTAATACAAAATGTGCAATTAATATAAAAAATATGATACTATTATTTGGATCATTCCAAACAAAACAACAAAAAAAGGGAAGAGGAGAAAAGTGTGTTATCTTAAAACTTTTATTTAATTACAGGGCATCTAGAGGAAAACACGGACACAGGGCTATTAAATGTGAAGGAAGAGGATGAGACAGATGACAGGAATAGTCATCAGACTGAAATACATTGGTCTCTCCCTGCCGGTAAGTAGTAATACGTGAGAGTCTGCCGGGGAAGTGCACACAGTTACTTACTGAATCTGCTTTATTTGTACAGCTGAAGATAATACTGAAATAGTGAAAGTGGAGGTAACAGAAGATCTGTGTGCAAGACATCAGCTGGAAACTCCAGATGAGGAAACCAGTGACAATATCAGCCCAGGTGAGTGTGCACATGGGATACAGGCAAGTGTGTACTTATGTTGTGTCTGAGGGATGTTGGTTACAAGCTGAATGTTTATGTATGTTGTATCTATCTGAGAGATGTGGATTACAACTGAGTGTGCATGTATATTGTGTGAGGGATGTGGGTTACAACTGAGTGTGCACATATGTTATGTCTGAGGAAAGAGGGTTACAAGGGAGTGTGTATGTATGTTGCATCTGAGATACACAGGTGAGTGTGCATGTATGTTGAGTCTGAGAAACACAGGTTACATATGAGTGTGCATTTATGTTGTGTTTGAAGGATGCAATTGGGTGTGCATGTATATTGTGTCTGAGGTACACATGTTACAGGTGAGTGTGCACTTATATTGTTTCTGAGGTACACAGGTTACAGGTGAGTGTGCATGCATGTTGTGTTTGAGGTACACAGGATACAGGTGAGTGTGCATGTATGTTGTATCTGAGGTACACAGGTTACAGGTGAGTGTGCATGTATGTTGTATCTGAGGTACACAGGTTACAGGTGAGTGTGCATGCATATTGTGTTTGAGGTACACAGGATACAGGTGAGTGTGCATGCATGTTGTATCTGAGGTACACAGGTTACAAGTGAGTGTGCACGTATGTTGTGTCAGAAGGTTGCAGGTTACAGTAGGGTGTGCACGAATATTGTGTCTGAGGTACACAGGTTACAGGTGAGTGTGCACGTATGTTGTGTCAGAAGGTTGCAGGTTACAGTAGGGTGTGCACTTATAGTGTGTTTGAGGTACACAGGATACAGGTGAGTGTGCATGTATGTTGTATCTGAGGTACACAGGTTACAAGTGAGTGTGTATGTATGTTGTGTCGGAAGGTTGCAGGTTACAGTAGGGTGTGCACGAATATTGTGTCTGAGGTACACAGGTTACAGGTGAGTGTGCACGTATGTTGTGTCAGAAGGTTGCAGGTTACAGTAGGGTGTGCACGAATATTGTGTCTGAGGTACACAGGTTACAGGTGAGTGTGCACGTATGTTGTGTCAGAAGGTTGCAGGTTACAGTAGGGTGTGCACTTATAGTGTGTTTGAGGTACACAGGATACAGGTGAGTGTGCATGTATGTTGTATCTGAGGTACACAGGTTACAAGTGAGTGTGCACGTATGTTGTGTCAGAAGGTTGCAGGTTACAGTAGGGTGTGCACGAATATTGTGTCTGAGGTACACAGGTTACAGGTGAGTGTGCACGTATGTTGTGTCAGAAGGTTGCAGGTTACAGTAGGGTGTGCACTTATAGTGTGTTTGAGGTACACAGGATACAGGTGAGTGTGCATGTATGTTGTATCTGAGGTACACAGGTTACAAGTGAGTGTGTATGTATGTTGTGTCGGAAGGTTGCAGGTTACAGTAGGGTGTGCACTTCTATTGTGTCTGAGGTACACGGGTTACAGGTGAGATTGCACTTGTAATGGCTGGTTATTTATCAAGCTCCCGCAAACTGGCAAATTTGCCCCTTTGCGGGCGCATGATAATTATCACTCTGCTTGTAATCTAACCCTAAATGGGGAGGAAAAAATACAGTACACTGTCCTTCTTAGTGATATTAGCTCAGACAGACAAAGTGATAGTAGCTTATTCATCGCAGTGACACAGCCGAAACTTGTATCTTGGGAGGTCTGTTTTATTGAAGGAAATGCAGTGGTATAAATAGCACAACTAGGTGCCATAAAACTCTCCTTCGTTGATTAGTTAACAGTCAGTTCCTATTGAGGAATGGTGAGCCAGCCAATAGCAGAAAGCCCACTAAAACAATTCCTGATTGGTTCTATTTTAGCCTTTCAGGAGTAATAATAGCCAATCAAATTAATATGTTCCCGCCCCTCTGGGGAAAGCCTTAATTCAATGAGTTTTGACATAGTTTGCCTGGCTGTAGATTCTTGTTAATCCCATCTGTTCTCAAAGCACAAAAAACATCCAGGGAAGGTAGGATGCAGCTTTCTGGGCATATTGTTAGTGCTACAGCTACTACCTTCCCTGCTATCTTTATACAATACAGAACTAACAATCCCCTATTTCCATCAGGCCAGTCAGTTAAAATGTCCATGTTATGTCCACATTTATTATTTTGACATTGGGCATCCGTGACAATTATCTCATGTGCTTATTGTCACTTCTTGGTGTCTGTATAATGTTATTTATTTATAAGGAATGAGACGGATATTGATTCATCCCAAAATCTTACAAGCAACTTTCTCTGTACAGGCCGTACTGATGTGACGCCTACAGAGAGCTCAGCGGTAAAGCACGGAGGAGAACCATCTGTGAGTGATCAGGTGAAGATTGAGGAGAATGAAGTTCCTATTAATACGGCTACAGGTGATTAGCGCTTATTAAGGGAAGATTCTGTGATGGTGACATTTTGTCTCTTTTACATACGTTATATTCGCTCCGATGGTTACACAGCAGACAGATATTAGTGCAGACATCCTCAAATTTGGCCCTCCAGAGGTTTTGGAACTACATTTCCCATGATGCTGAGCCAGCATATCAGCTGGCTGAGCATCATGGGAAATGTAGTTCCAAAACCTCTGGAGGGCCAAGTTTGAGGATGTCTGTATTAGTGTGTAGCTCAGTTTTAAAGGGGCAGTATACAGATATTTTTCTGTTGTGTTGCTATAGAATAACATATCAGCCCAGTCGTAATTCTTTTTAAAACAAATTAACTTCCTTTGTTCCCTGCAATTATTTCTCAATAGCCGAACTACACCCACTGTTTGTCTTATTTGGAGGAGCCAAACTGGGCTTTAGGCTGTAGACAACAAGTCAGCAGGGTGCATTTCAAGTTTTGAGAAGTAGAAATTGCTTTATTTTCAGAGCTGAATTACATGAAAAGGGGACAAAGTAATGAAAATGTATTACAAGCTAGTTACATTGTGCATCAGTAAACATTTTAGATAAAAATCTCAAAGTGTTTACTGTCCCTTTAAAAAAAAGTCATAATACACATTCCACCTCTCACCCCCCCCCCACATAAAGGGGGGGGGGGTGCACTGTTCCCAGAGTGTTTTGTGGATGGGAGACGTCCCCCTCTCGCAACTCAACTGCTAACATTCCTGTGTCTTCTCAGCAATTTATTGTAAATCCATTTATTAATGTATTTCATATTTCTAAATTTCTCTCCCTTTTCTTTGATTTTGTAGAATGTTTCCCTTGTTGTTTATTTATTTAGGTGCACATAATTATTATTACTTAATTTGCAATTTGTTAACAGCAAATTTTTGCTTCCAATTATATAATTGTAATGGATTGTTTTTAAATTCATTATTTTTCTTAACCCCTTAATGACAACTGACGTACCAGGTACGTCAAGCAAAAACTAACTGTTAATGACAATAAACGTACCTGGTACGTCAGTTGTCTTACAGAGTGCTGGAAGCAATCGCTTCCAGCAGCTCTCAGGGTATTGCAGTGATGCCTCGATGCAATACCTTTTAACAAGCCTCCGATGCAGAGAGAGCCACTCTGTGGCCCTCTCTGCACCGGTAACAATAGTGCTGTTTTCCGGGGGGAGTGTAGAAAGGAGGCGGCAGCGTGCACGGGGGCGCGCGCGTACATTAGCCACTGACACCAATGGAAAAAAGTTCAAAATAAAAGAGCTATATATAGAGCTGTTTGGTGGGGGATCAGGGAGGTTGGGGGCTAAGGCAGGGCTCCATTACAGCTGAATACATTTTTTAAAAAAAAATAAAAAAAAATCCTTTTATTTAGTACTGGCAGACTTTCTGCCAGTACTTAAGATGGCGGGGACAATTGTGGGGGAGGGAAGAGAGCTGTTTGGGAGGGATCAGGGGGTGGGATGTGTCAGGTGGGAGGCTGATCTCTACACTAAAGCTAAAATTAATCCTGCCAGCGCCCTACAAGCTACCTAATTAACTCCTTCACTGCTGGGCATAATTCACGTGTTGTGCGCAGCAGCATTTAGCGGCCTTCTAATTAACAAAAAGCAATGCCAAAGCCATATATGTCTGCTATTTCTGAACAAAGGGGATCCCAGAGAAGCTTTTACAACCATTTGTGCCATAATTGCACAAACTGTTTGTAAAAAATTTCAGTGAGAAACCTAAAATTGTGAAAAATTTAAAGTTTTTTTTTTTATTTGCTCGCATTTGGCGGTGAAATGGTGGCATGAAATATACCAAAATTGGCCTAGATCAATACTTGGGGTTGTCTACTACACTAAACTAAAGCTAAAATTAACCCTACAAGCTCCCTACATGCTCCCTAATTAACCCCTTCACTACTGGGCATAAAACACGTGTGGTGCGCAGCGGCATTTAGCGGCCTTCTAATTACCAAAAAGCAACCCCAAAGCCATATAAGTCTGCTATTTCTGAACAAAGGCGATCCCAGAGAAGCATTTACAACCATTTGTGCCATAATTGCAGAAGCTGTTTGTAAATAATTTCAGTGGGAAACCTAAAGTTTGTGACAAAATGTGTGAAAAAGTGAACATTTTTTTTAATTTGATCGCATTTGGCGGTGAAACGGTGGCATGAAATATACCGAAATGGGCCTAGATCAATACTTTGGCATGTCTTCTAAAAAAAAATATATACATGTCAATGGATATTCAGGTATTCCTGACAGATATCAGTGTTCCAATGTAACTAGCGCTAATTTTGAAAAAAAAGTGGTTTGGAAATAGCAAAGTGCTACTTGTATTTATGGCCCTATAACTTGCAAAAAAGCAAAAGAACATGTAAACATTGGGTATTTCTAAACTCAGGACAAAATTTAGAAACTATTTAGCATGGGTGTTTTTTGGTGGTTGTAGATGTGTAACAGATTTTGGGGGTCAAAGTTAGAAAAAGTGTGTTTTTTTTCCATTTTTTCCTCATATTTTATAAAAATTTTTTATAGTAAATTATAAGATATAATGAAAATAATGGTATATTTAGAAAGTCCATTTAATGGCGAGAAAAACGGTATATAATATGTGTGGGTACAGTAAAAGAGTAAGAGGAAAATTACAGCTGAACACAAACACCACAGAAATGTAAAAATAGCCATTGTCATTAAGGGTAAGAAAATTGAAAAATGTTCCGGTCATTAAGGGGTTAAGATGGTGAGAGTCCACTATCCATCACTTGAGGGATATAAGTTATTGTCCAGCAGCAGCAGGCAAAATACACTTCAAAAATCCAGAATTGCTCCACCTCACCCAGTATACCCTCCTACGCAGCCTCAGTTATAGGGGGGTAGTTATCAAGCCGTCAACCTCAAATACGCTGGAATTCCGCAGCGTATTTGTGGCGAGGCTGATTCACCTTAGTTATCAAGCCCTAGATACCGGCAAAAGTAGAATTTTGTGACGTAAGCTTCGATCCGCCGGACTCAGTCTGACACAGATCGATTCTTACGTCACTCCAGATGTTCCGCACACAAGTGCGGCACAATCTGACTACTTTTGCTAGTTATCAAAAAACTAGCAGGTACGCTCAGCACTTTTCCGGCCCAGCGTACCTGGTTTTCAATCCGCCGCCCTGGAGGCGGCGGATCCCATAGGAATCAATGGGAGTCTGACCATAGCGAAAGTTCATGTTCGCTGCTGCCCGATATCCCATTGATTCCTATGGGAGATGTCTGCACCTAACATGTACTCCGAGTCTAAACACCCCTAATCTGTCCCCCCCCCTACACCGCCGCAACTAAATAAAGTTATTACCCCCTAAACCGCCACTCCCGGAGCCCACCGCAAGCTATAATAAATATGTTAACCCCTAAACCGCCGCTCCCGGTCCCCGCCGCAACTATAATAAATGTATTAACCCCTAAACCGCCGCTCCCGGACACCGCCGCAACCTACATTATACCTAGTAACCCCTATCTTGCCGATCCCGGACCTTGCCGCAACTAAATAAATAGTTTAACCCCTAAACCGCCGCTCCCGGACCCCGCCGCAACCTATATTAAAATCCTAAAATAGCTACAATGTAATTATTAATTACATTGTAGCTATCTTAGGGTTTATTTTACAGGTAAGTATTTAGTTTTAAATAGGAATAATTTATTAAAGTATAGTGTAGTGTTAGGTGTAATTGTAACTTAGGTTAGTTTTTATTTTACAGGTAAATTTCTCTTTATTTTAGCTAGGTAGCTATTAAATAGTTAATAACTATTTAATAGCAATTGTACCTAGTTAAAATAAATTGAAAGTTACCTGTAAAATAAAAATAAATCCTAAGATAGCTACAATATAATTATTATTTATATTGTAGCTATATTAGGGTTTATTTTACAGGTAAGTATTTAGTTTTAAATAGGATTAATTTAGTTAATAATAGAAATATTATTTAGATATATTTAATTAATATTTAAGTTACGGGGGTTTAGGGTTAGTGTTAGACTTAGGTTTAGGGGTTAATAAATTTATTACAGTGGCGGCGGTGTAGGGGGGGCAGGATAGGGGTTAATAAATGTATTATAGGTGGCGACGGTCTAGGGGGGGCAGATTAGGGGTTAATAAGTTTAATATAGGTTGCGGCGGGGTCCGGGAGCGGCGGTTTAGGGGTTAAACTATTTATTTAGTTTAGGGATCAGCAGGATAGGGGTTAATAACTTTATTATAGAGGGCGGCGGTATAGGGGGGGCAGGATAGGGGTTACTAGGTATAATGTAGGTTGCGGCGGTGTCCGGGAGCGGCGGTTTAGGGGTTAATACATTTATAAGAGTTGTGGCGGGGTCTAGGAGCGGCGGTTTAGGGGTTACTAACTTTATTGAGTTGCGGGGGGCTCCGGGGGCGTCGGTATAGGGGGTAGAACAGTGCAGTTTAGTGTGGGTGCTTAGTGACAGGCTAGCAATAAAGCTGTAAAAAAGCCGAAGAGCAGCGAGATCGGATGAGTGATAACTCTCACAGTCCGCTGCTCATCGCCCCGTACTTGGTGCGCGGCTTTTTGACAGATTGATTGATAACTTAGGCAAATTTTTTCAGGTCCGCGGCGGCGATGGTAGGCGAACTTAGGCGGGCGTATTGGGCCGGCGAAGGCAGGAAAGTTGACACGTTGATAACTACCCCCCATAGTTTTGCCTTTGCAAAGAGAATGTAGAACTCTGAAGTGCTTAGTAATGTTTAACCCCTTAACGACCGAGGACGTGCAGGTTACGTCCTCCAAAAAAAGTCAGTTAACGACCAAGGACGTACCCTGCACGTCCTCGGTCTGGAAAGCAGCTGGAAGCGATCCTGCTCGCTTCCAGCTGCTTTCCGGTTATTGCAGTGATGCCTCGATATCGAGGCATCCTGCAATAACCTTTTTTAGCCATCCGGTGCAGAGAGAGCCACTCTGTGGCCCTCTCTGCACCGGAGATCAGTGGCTATATTCGTTGGTGGGTGGGAGGCGGGTGGCGGCCATCAATGGCCCTGGTGATCTGGAGGGGGGCGGGATCATGGGCGTGGATGGCCGGGAGCGTGCACGGGAGGGGGGGCGGGCGCGTGCACGGGGAGGGAGCGGGTGGGAACCGCTACACTACAGAAAATATTTTTGTCAAAGGTTGAAATAGTGGGGGATATATGTATAAAAATATACATCAGACAGGGGGTGGGGGTTGGTCTGTGTGGGGGGGGAAGCTACACTACAGAAAAAACGCAATAAAAAATAAAAAAAAACATTTTTTTTGCAAACTGGGTACTGGCAGACAGCTGCCAGTACCCAAGATGGCCCCCAATAAGGCAGAGGGGGAGGGTTAGAGAGCTGTTTTGGGGGGGATCAGGGAGGTTGGGGGCTAAGGGGGGATCCAACACAGTAGCATATGTAAATATGCTAATAAAATATTTTTTTATTTTTTTAAAAAAACAAAAACGTTTATTTTAGTACTGGCAGACTTTCTGCCAGTACTTAAGATGGCGGGGACAATTGTGGGGGAGGGAAGGGAGCTGTTTGGGAGGGATCAGGGGGTGGGATGTGTCAAGTGGGAGGCTGATCTCTACACTAAAGCTACAATTAACCCTGCAAGCTCCCTACAAACTACCTAATTAACCCCTTCACTGCTAGCCATAATACACGTGTGATGAGCAGCAGCATTTAGCGGCCTTCTAATTACCAAAAAGCAATGCCAAAGTCATATATGTCTGCTATTTCTGAACAAAGGGGATCCCAGAGAAGCATTTACAACCATGTGTGCCATAATTGCACAAGCTGTTTGTAAATAATTTCAGTGAGAAACCTAAAATTGTGAAAAATTTAGCGTTTTTTTTTAATTTGATCGCATTTGGCGGTGTAATGGTGGCATGAAATATACCAAAATGGGCCTAGATCAATACTTGGGGTTGTCTACTACACTAAACTAAATCTAAAATTAACCCTAGAAGTTCCCTACATGCTCCCTAATTAACCCCTTCACTGCTGGGCATAATACACGTGTGGTGCGCAGTGGCATTTAGCAGCCTTCTAATTACCAAAAAGCAAAGCCAAAGCCATATATGTCTGCTATTTATGAACAGAGGGGATCCCAGAGAAGCATTTACAACCATTTATGCTATAATTGCATAAGTTTTTTTGTAAATAATTTCAGTGAGAAACCTAAAGTTTGTGAAAAAGTGAACAATTTTTTTTTATTTGTTCGCATTTGGCGGTGAAATGGTGGCATGAAATATACCGAAATGGGCCTAGATCAATACTTTGGGATGTCTTCTAAAAAAAAATATATACATGTCAATGGATATTCAGGGATTCCTGAAAGATATTAGCGTTCCAATGTAACTAGCACTAATTTTGAAAAAAAGTGGTTTGGAAATAGCAAAGTGCTACTTGTATTTATGGCCCTATAACTTACAAAAAAAGCAAAGAACATGTAAACATTGGGTATTTCTAAACTCAGGACAAAATTTAGAAACTATTTAGCATGGGTGTTTTTTGGTGGTTGTAGATGTGTAACAGATTTTGGGGGTCAAAGTTAGAAAAAGTGTGTGTTTTTTCCAATTTTTACTCATATTTTATAATTTTTTTTATAGTAAATTATAAGATATGAAAATAATGGTATCTTTAGAAAGTCCATTTAATGGCGAGAAAAACGGTATATAATATGTGTGGGTACAGTAAATGAGTAAGAGGAAAATTACAGCTAAACACAAACAAATAGCCTTGGTCCCTAACGGACAGAAAATGGAAAAGTGCTGTGGTCATTAAGGGGGTTAAAGAAAGTAGACTGATAAGGGTTCTCTAATTGATAGGAGACCCATTTTCCCCCTCAATAGTGTCTTATAGATCGAGGGTTCAAAAGGAGTTATGATGAACACTGAGAACCTTCTCCCACTGTGGATATCTTACAGGCTCCCCAGGCAAAATTTGGATTTATCTGCAAGGGTTATAGTCCTGAATAATGTTCATGGTAACCTGTATCTCTTGTCCATGCTCCACAGTTATATTGTCTGTTTCATAGAGCTCATCCTTCTCACACTTCTCCTTCTTGCGTCCTGAGGTTGTGCTTATGGGAGGGGGCTATATATGGTGCAGATATCTGCTAACTTAATCCCCAGTTTGTGCCACGGGAGTCGTTGTGCGTTGAAAATGGGAGATACTAAACATGGAGCAAGTTTTGAATCTGGCTCCGCAGATAATGCAGGTTATAGAATTCATGGTGCAAATGACATGGCTATTGAAAGAGCCCCAAACTTGAAGAACTAACTTAGGAGTTGTTTAGGAGATTAGCACACCGTGTTCTGTTATTCCTAAGTGGTGATACAGGCGTTTCTCTCATTTAATTCCTTCTCGTCTGACCTTGTAATGACTTCTGGATTTCATTTTATATTTGACCCTTTGTTGACCTGCACACTCAAACCAGTCTCTGCACTTTTAAAAGTATTTAAGTATTGTGTTCTGCCTTTCAAATAGCTGTTTCAAAAATGAAAATAGTAGCAGGGATAGGCATGGTTCAAGGCTGTGGCAGACATTTTCCAAAGTAAAGACCTTAGTGAAGGACACAAAGGTACATTTCAAATTAAAAACACTCTCTTTACCGAGAGGATAGTGGATGAATGTTGGAATAGCCATCCAGCAGAAGTGGTAGAGACAGTGAAGGAGTTTAAACATGTATGGGATAGGCATAAGGCTATGCTAGATATAAGATAAGGCCAGGAACTAATGAAAGTATTCAGAAAATTGAGCAGACTAGATGGGCCGATTAGTTCCTATCTGCCGATACATTCTTTGTTTCTATAAGTCAGGAGATCGGCATTTTGCTGTCAAATAGGCCGCATGTTGAACACCCTGGTCTAGTTCAAGTACAAAATATTAATCTAATCAAACAAGTTTAAAATAACATTTATATAAAGACTGCTTGTGGTATACTGTTATAAAATGTTTTCAAAATTCTTACTTTTTTTTTTTTTTTTTTTTTTTTTTTTATTGTATTGAGGGTCTGCAACTCCTGACCAAACCCACCCACCTTGATGTTAATTGCATGATTATCATGGTTGGTTACTTACTTGGTTAGGTAAGGTTTGTCAGAGTAGGCAGCAGTGTTCTACACACAGACACCAGCGCTACGCTGCCACACAGATCAAGGAATCTGGATGGGTCACGACTCACGGATGGTTGACACAGGCTGCACTGCAGGCAGCTTGCTTCTTGCCTCTCTCTTACTCACTTTTCCGCTACTCAGCGGTGGTGCCGCATGTGTCAAGGAGGAGTCAGGACCAGCATTCATCTGTCCTACTCCTCCCTCCCTGCTGCAAAATGGGTGGCGGACACTACAAGGGCCAGTCACGGAGACCAGTGTCCATGTACGGACACCTTGCCTATCCTTGAATAGTGTAGCCTGCTGCAGAATGGTTGAATAGCCCAGGGGTGGAGTCGGTGCTCTGTGGCTATAGCTAGTCATTTCGGTTTTGTTTAGGGTAATCCCTTAAAATGGCTGGGTGGTTGTGGCAAGATGCTTCTGGGTGTGCTATTGAGTAACAAACCTTTAACAGTAATTAACACCCATGCAATTTCACCCCATAAGTAAGCTACCCCTCTGGAGGCTATGGCATACTCACAGTATCTTCTGCATTGCAAAGCACTATACACATTCTGCCCCTCAACTCCAGTGGCGTCTCTAGATCACCTCTGGTAACTTCACTGCTAACATTACTGTGTCTTTTTAGCAATTTATGGTCTTTAAGTAAATCCATTTATAAATGTATTTCATATTTCTGAATTTCTCTCCCTTTTCATAGATTTTGTAGAACTTTTCCCTTGTTTATTTAGGAGCATAACATGATTATTATTGCTTTTCCAATTTGGCAATGGTATCAGCAATTTTTGCTTCCAGTAATATGACTTTAATGGATTTTTTTTTATATCCATTATGTTTCTTAAGATGGCGAGAGTCCACTATCCATCACTTGTGGGCTATAAGTAAGTCCTTGCCCAGCAGGAGCAGGCAAAACACACCTAAATTTCCAGAATTGTGCTCCTCCCCACCCAGAATACCCTCGCACTCAACCTCCGTTATAATTTTGCCTTTGCAAAGAGAATGTAGAACTCTGAAGTGCTTAGTAAAGCTTTGAAGAAAGTAGACTAATAAGGGTTCTCTAACTGATTTGAAACCATTTTCCCCCCTTAATATTGTCTTATGGACACAGGCATCAAAAGGAGTTACGAGAGATATCAGGCCCAAACTACTCTATTGCCTCAATGTCAAGTGCAGGATTGGGGCAGGAAGAGGGTTGTTCATCAAGTTGGGACACTGGAAATGGATATCAGGCGTCTGCCTCATCTGTGTGTCGCAAATTCCAGATGTGTGAGGTTGCACTGGATATGGCGCAGATGTCTGCTCATTTCCCCCAGTTGTTGCCAACTAAGACAGAGGAGTTGTCGTGCGTTGAAAATGGGGGATACTAAACATGGAGCAAGTTTTGAATCTGGCTCCACAGATAATGCAGGTTGTAGAATTAATGGTGTAAATGACATGGATATAGAAAGACCCCTAAACTTGAAGCACTAATTTAGGAATAACAGAGCACTGTGTGCTAATCTCCTAAACGGCTCCTAAGTGGTGTTCAAGGCGTTTCTGATCTCTTATAATTCCTTCTGGCCTGACCTTGTACTGACTTCTGGATTTCATTTTATATGTGACCCTTTGCTGACCTGCACACTGAAACCAGTATCTGCACTTTTAAAAAATGAAAATAGTAGCCTTCTGGAGAATGCATTCCTTATCTATTTAGCTTTTTAAATCGATATGAAACCCCAATTTTTTTTTTCTTTCATGATTCAGATAGAGCATGCAAATGTAAACAACTTTTGAATTTACTTCTATTACCTGCTTCATTCTCTTGGTATCCTTTGTTGAAAAGCATACCTAGGTAGGCTCAGGTGCAGCGATCCATTACTGGGAGCTAGCTGCGGTTTGGTGGCTGCACATATATGCCTTTTGTCATTAGCTCATTGGATGTATTCACTTAGCTCCCAGAAGTGTATTGCTGCTACTTCATCAAAGGATACCAAGAGCAAATTTGATAATAGAAGTATGTTTGAAAGATGTTTAAAATGTAAATATCTGAATCATGAAAGTAAACAAATTTGGGTTTTATGTCCCTTTAAGCTTAAATATGAGACTTTGAGCTCTTTGAGTCTGAGGGACATTGCAGGGAACTGGAAAAGCTTGCAATGCACAGGATATTATAGGTAAATCCTTTCTTCCTTTTGGCCATCTTTAATGCTGGCAAAGTGCTATGTGAGGGCTGCTAAGCATCTCTAACTGTCTTTGAGGGCCTTGCAGGACAGTAAGTCACTTGGGCTTCAACTTTCATTTGTTACAGATGTGTGCAAAACTGATGCACATTCTGTCTGTTATCTGCTGTTTATTTCCCACCTAAAATGCATAGCTATAGGCAGGGATGATCATGCAGGCCGGATTCCACAGTTATTTCTGCAGGCTCCTAAACATTTATGCTTTAACTACAATGCTGTCTGTCCTGTAGTTATGCATTGATTGTGACGAGCATCTGTCTCATTCAAGGAGTCTAACCCTAATTTCGGCCTTCTTAGGGGTCAGAAGTTTTCAGCTGTGCTGTTTGAAGAACTAATGTCTCTCAGGAGTTGCTTTTACATGTAAATAATATATTCAGTCTACAATGGCAGAATTGTCATACACCTGATTCTGAGTTGCTTTTACCCCATATTCTATGCCCCCAGGGTGTTTTTGGTGGGTGAATTGTCAGGCTCCCCTGTGTAAGTAATGAGGTTTCAGTGCCTGAGTCCCAAACTGGCTCTCTGGCTGCTCCAGAGGAGGATGCACAATTTAATTTTAGAATAGATCATATGCACGCTCTGCTAAGGGAAGAGCTCTATACTTTGGAAGTTGGAAAAGTTCATACCCTCAGTAATCCGATGCTAAGGTACTTGATAAGTTTTTCAATCCCCACCTAAGCAGCCCAATTCCTTCCCTCTTCCAAATCCATCTCAGAAATGGTGACTAAAGAATGGAACAAAGCAGGTTCCACCAGCAACATTTAGAGCATTTTTTTTTTCATTATTGCTAAATTATAGAGGCATTGGAAACCATTACTAAGGTAGATGGCACTCTGGCCACACAAACGACTTAACATCCAGAGTGTACGTCATTTTTAAAGTTCTGTGCATAAGACATTGGAAGATTTTCATAGGCAATCCTTCCAGTTTGCAGGTTCCTATTTCACCCTGCTTTAAGTGTAGTCTGTGTTGCTGCAGCCATGTCTAAATGGTGTGATAACCTCATAGAGGGTTCTTTGTCAAGTGCTTAAAAGATTTGTACCAAGCCAAATTTAAGATTGCTAAAATTGTTAGTGTGATACAGCTTTTAAGATGTTTAATCTCAATCCTAGGAGTGCTACTTTTAGTGGTGTTGACTAGATGGCCTTGGGGCAGACGTCTTCTCTGTTGATATGGTCTTTAAGAGTAGACTGATGGCTTTGCCTTTTCAGGGGAAGGTTATGTTTGACCACACATTGCATGCTATTTCACAGTTGCTGATGGAAATTGTTCTTTCTTGCAGCAGGATAAGAGATCTGAAGGATATAGTTGATCCTTGTGGTGTTTTCTTCCCTCCAAAATATCCAAGAGTCACAAATACACTCGTACTCCTTTAATTTCCGCTTCAACTGACTCTTCGTAGAAGCTGGGATGAGCTTGGAACCAGTAGCAGACTAAAAAGCCCATTTCCTCCCCCAAGTCAGCATTAAAGGGACAGTCGACACCAGAATTTTTGTTGTTTTAAAAGATAGATTATCCCTTAATTACCCATTCCCCAGTTTTGCATAACCAACACAGTTATAATAATACACATTTTACCTCTGTAATTACCTTGTATCTAAGCCTCTGCAGACCGGCAGATATTTGTTACTTCTTTATTGTTCCTACACTTCCCTATGCTATCAATCACTAGAAAAATGAATGATTTTCACTGATGTGCCCAATAGACATTCACAGCTAGTGATCTGCTGCTTTTATGTCTGACTAGAGGAGCTTGGCTTAGAGTGTGAGTTCAAGCACACAGAAAATCATAATTTCTTTTTTTGTGTTAACGACTTATCAGAATAGCAAGCTGCATGTGGGGAGCAACTTATGATTACACTGTCTTTTATATATATATATATATATATATATATATATATATATATATATATATATATATATATATATATATATATATATATATATATATATATATATATACATACATACATACATACATACACACACACACACACACACACACACACACACACACACACACACACACACACACACACACTTTGAAAACCTTGAGATATTACCTGCTTGGGAGACAGTTTAGACTGGTTACTGACCATGCTCCATTAACATGGATGAGGCAGAACAAGGAGAAAAATGCCAGAGTGACCAGGTGGTTCCTTAGTCTTCAACCTTTTAATTATACTATAGACTCTATAGAGCATAGGGCTTGTAAAGAACAAGGTAATGCAGATGATCTTTCTCAAGTTCATTGTTTATGGTCTGAGGCCGCTCTCCCCAATAGGTCTGAGCTGGGGGGGGGGGGGGGGGGGATGTGTGACAGAGAACAGGGAATTGTGAGTGACCAGGTTTATATTTCTCCTAGTATGTTGAAATGTGTATTTGATTTCTAAACCCCAGGGAATTGTATTGAATAAAATGTGGCTAGGAATTAAGCTGCTGTATTGTTGGGTCCCTGGGGGGGGAACATTGGAGAGAGGGTGGGTCAGTGTTCCACTCCTCAGTTTGCACATAGCTGAGAGTGAGCAATCAGGAAGGGATTTTTCTCACCTGTGTTTAATTAAATGAGGGTAATTTATTCTCCAGCTGCTAGGTGAAGAGAGAACCTCCAGAGTGTTTCTGACTCTGAGAGAGACACTTTGCAGCTGAGCTGATAAAAGCTGATAAAAAGTGAGTTTGCTAAAAACAGCATGTTTTGTGAAGTGTAGTATACCTTGATTCAGTAAGTGATGTAAACTTATGTTAGTAAAAGCTCAAACTGAGCTAGGCTTTTGTTTATAGTATTAAGTGTGTTAAACTGCTATAAATACACATTGCTGTTATCTGCACTTGCACAATGAAAATAAAACTGACTGTTTAAATTTATCAAAGCTGTGTCGTTTATATCACAGAGGACCGTGCTATTTCCTTAAAACCAGGCACCAGGAGTGGGTGCTGGATTACAATATGGTGGCAAATGTGGGCGTATCACAAATATGGTCTGTGGGCAAGCCGCACTAAGAAAACTTTTGCTTTAAACTGTTGGAAATAAAAGTGACACTCTGCCTTTTAGACATATACATGCCTTGGTGTTGTTACCTGTTACTTCTAAGAGGAGAACTTTTACAAAATGGAGGAGCTGGTGAAAGCTTTGGTGCAAGCTACTGCTGTACAGCAGGAGACAAATTGCTTACTGTCTGCACAAGTAAGCAGCATAATGGATGCCCAGCAAGAGGATAGAGCTACATTGATTAATGTATTGCAGCAAGTCCTACAGCCTTCTGTAGCTACCCCCACTGTGAATAGGGGGCACTATATCCAAGCAAATTTACTTTCTGCATAAGTTGTCAGAGACGGATGATATTGAGGCTTACCTCACAACATTTGAGAGGATTGCTGCCAGTGAACAGTGGCCACCTGAACAGTGGGCAGGGCTTCTTGCACCATATCTTAGTGGAGAAGCCCAGAAAGCATATGAGGATTTGTCTCACAGCCCAGCTCAAGATTATAAGAAACTAAAGACTGAAATTCTAACATGCTTGGGAGTAACACCTGCAATTTGCACCCAAATATTTAACAATTGGGTGTTTTGAGATGCGAAAACCTACAAGAGCACAAATGTATGAACTGCTGAGACTTGCTCAGAAATGGCTTGTTCCGGAGATTAATTCAGCCACAAAAGTCATAGAAATGGTTGTAATGGATCGATTTCTCAGGAATCTGCCATCTGGACTTCGACAGTGGGCCAGTCAAAGGGATCCTAAAGACTCAGAAGAAATGATGAGCCTGGTTGAGAGATATTTGACTTCTAAGGAATTACACAGCAATGATCCTCAACCTAAATCAAAGCTGCCTTATGAAAAAACAAGTAGAAAAACAGAAGGACAAAGGTCTTTTTATAACCAGGGACAAAATGACTATGTGTCAGGGTTTTTTCCCTGTTGTGTTTGCCATGTGCTGACTATGGTGCATTGTGGGGGATGCTGCTCATTTCCTGCACTTCCTTTTATGGCTAGACTGGTGTGCATCATCCATGTGAGACAGGATTCAGTCTCAGAATTGTGATGTCATCACTTATTATTTAAAGGGCCTCTGTTGAGTATGCTTTGCCTTTGCGTTGTCTCAGACCTGTTTGTGAGAGTTCCTGTGTATTACCTGGCTGCCTGACATCCTTCCTGATCCCTGGCTTGTTCCTGACTCTGCTGTTTTCCTTGTTCCTGATTCTGGCTTGTCTGACTATTTGCTTTGGCTTCTGACTCGGCTTGTCTGACTACCAGCTCTGGTTTTGACTCCTGGCTTGTTATTTGACTTGTGGACTTTTTATTATTTTTTTGCTATTAATAAAGGTGTGATTATTTTTGCACTTCTCGTCTCAGTCTGATTCCTGGCACCCTGACACTATGGTGGGAAATGGCTCCCTAGGGAACCATTATGGCCAAGAGGCCAAACTGATGAACAAATAAGGTGTTTTAAATGCCAAGAGTTAGGACATATTGCACATAACTGTACACAGGGGGAGGAGCCTATGCAATGTAATATAAGTGCAAGGGACAGACATAGTACAGTGTTAACCTGCACCAAAATGTCTTTTGATTCCAGTGCTATGTGTTCTAATCATTTAAGATCTGTGAAAAATGTGGAGGGTAAGAGTGTACAAGCGCTCCTTGATTCAGGGAGTGAGATTACTCTGGTAAAAAGTGTTTTGCTTCAGCCAGAAAAGTTAGATGGAGATCAAATGCTTGATGTTGTCTGTATACACACACTCATACCCTACAGCTGAGGTTAAAATTATCACAGATATTGGTACAGTTAAGTGTCGCGTAGGGGCAGTGCCTATGTTGCCCTATTATATAGTATTGGGGAGAGACTTTCCTCACTTTTGTCACGTGTGGGAGAAACCTTCAGTAGGTCATGGGATTGGTTCTGGGAAGTTACAGGAGGATTAGGAAATGGAAACCAATTTTCCATTCTCCAGTATTGATTGGGAACCAGACACTGTGCAGGAGACACCTCTGGTGTGCCTGGGCAATGAGGCAGAGTCCCCTCAGTAATGCTTCTGGAGAAGACCTACAATTTGAGGATCTAGGGATTAATTCTGGTAATTTCTGAGCTGCCCAATGGGAGGACCCGACTCTGATAGTGGCGAGGGGAAATGTTCAAGTAATTGAAAGCACTGTCATAGATCCTGAAAAACAATTATGTTTTCCTTATTTTAAGGTGAAAGATAACCTGCTTTATAGAGCAGAAAAGAAAGGGGTTGAAGAGGTGGAGCAATTATTGGTTCCCAAGTCTTATAGAAATACCGTTTTGAAATTAGCCCATAGTCATGTGCTAGGGGGCACTTTGGTATTGAAGAGACCAGAGAGAGTTCCTGCACAATTTTATTGGCCTGGTATTTTCATTTCAATAGAGAGATTTTGTAAATCCTGCCGAGGAATGTCAGTTGAAGGCTCAATTTAAAGGTTACCGCAATCCACTTATACCTCTTCCTGTTATAGAGGTTCCTTTTGAGCGAATAGCAATGGATTTGGTAGGGCCTTTACTAAGTCTACTAGGGGGCATGAGTATATTTTAGTTGTGGTGGACTATGCTACCCGCTATCCTGAGGCAATTCCTTTGCGGAATACCTCCTCTAAGAATATTGCTAAGGAGTTAATGATGATGTTTAGCAGGGTGGGCATACCAAAGGAGTTCCTTACGGATCAGGGAACCCCTTTTATGTCCAAAATTATGAAAGTGTTATGTAAACTTCTTAAAATTAAACAACTAAAAACATCTGTGTATCACCCCCTAACTGATGGTTTGGTTGAGAGGTTTAATAAAACTCTAAAAAGCATGTTGCGTAAAGTGGTAGACAAGGATGGAACGAACTGGGATTGTTTGCTACCATACCTTATGTTTTCTATTGGGGAAGTACCCCAAGCTTCCACAGGTTTTTCAACTTTTGAATTGTTATACGGTAGGCATCTCAGGGGAATTCTTGACATTGCGAAAGAAACATGGGAGCAGGAAAATACACCTCACCGTAGTGTTATAGAGCATGTAGCACAAATGCAATAAAGAATGGAAGCTATAATGCCAGTAGTAAGGGAAAATATGCAGAAAGCACAGAGAGCTCAGGAAGCCAGTTATAATAAGAATGCAAGGCTAAAGGGTTTTCCAACCTGGAGATAGAGTTCTAGTTCTGGTACCTACATTTGAAGGTAAATTCCTGGCAAGTTCCGTATGAAATTATTGAACAGGTCAATAATGTTAATTATAAAGTGAGTGAACCTGGTAGAAGAAAACCAAAACAAATCTATCACATAAATCTACTTAAACCGTGGGTAGATAAAGGGGTCTTGACGATAATAAAAGATAAATTTACTCTTGCTACAGTTGAGAAAAATCCTCAGGTATATATAGCAGAGACGCTAGCTCCCCATCGGAAGCAAGAAGTGAGAGAATGTGTCTAAAAAGAGAGATATTTTTCCCCCCAATACCAGGAAGAACAAATGTAATCATGCATGATATAATTACAGAACCTGGGAAAATAATTAATCCAAAGCCATACCGAATACCTGAGGCCAGGAGAGAGGCAGTTAGTGCGGAGGTCAAAAAGATGCTTAAGTTTGGAGTAATAGAGATTTCACAAAGTGAGTGGAGCAACCCAATTGTTTTGGTGCCTAAGCCAAATGGTGAAATAAGGTTTTGTAATGATTTTCGCAAGCTGAATTATATTTCCAAATTTGACACTTACCTTATGCCTCGAGTGGACAAGCTAATGGAGAGATTAGGTAGCTCTAGGTATCTCAGCACCTTAGATCTGACTAAAGGTTACTGGCAGGTCCCACTGACAGACAGAGCAAAAGAGAAAACAGCCTTTTCTACACCTGAAGGCCTATTTCAATATAAAGTGTTACCATTTGGTTTGCATGGTGCTCTAGCCACCTTTCAGCGTATGATGGATAAAATACTTAGGCCTCATGGAGCATATGCAGCTGCCTATCTGGATGATGTGGTAATTCACAGTGTGGACTGGGAAACGCATCTTCCCAGTGTTCAAGCTGTTGTGGATGCACTGTGGGCTGCAGGGTTAACTGCCAACCCTGAAAAATGCTCTCTAGGATTAGAAGAGGCAAAATACTTGAGTTACACAATAGGTTGGGGGCTCCTTAAACCACAACAGAGAGAGACGAATAAGGGCATTTCTGGGGATAACAGGATATTGTCGCAGGTTCATCTCTAATTTTGCTACTATTGCTAATCCTTTGATAGAGCTCACTTAAGCTAAAAGTTTGGTAATGGTGAAATGGAACCCTGAACCAGAGCATGCATTTTGTGTATTAAGAGAGGCATTGTGTGCTGACCCAGTATCGATGACTCCAGATTTCTCTAAAAAATTGTGGTACAGACTGATGCATCTGATTTGGGCTTGGGAGCAGTACTTTTTCAAGTGTATAGAGGAGAGGAATACCCAGTTATGTATTTGAATAGAAAAATGAATTCCCATGAACAGAGGTTCTCCGTAGTAGAGAGAGAATGTTTAGCCATCAAATGGGCTTTGAAAACCTTGAGATATTACCTGCTTGGTAGACAGTTGTGGTATACCTTTAACTATAACCCCTCCTATTTTGTCTCCACCCTATATAAGGACTACCTGTAACACTCATTTACTGCCTGATTATTGAAGTCTTAGCTACTCTGGTGTAGCTTTCCTTATCTCAGGTCTCCTATTGCTTGTATCCTGTGCAAGGTGGTTTACTTTGTTTACTCTAGCTGCGTCTTGAATCTCTTATGCTCAAATCGTTACTTTGTCATTACCGACTTTGGATCATTCAACGGCCGGATCTACTTTTTCACCGCTACCCGGAAGTAAGCCGCATTCACACACGCTGCCTCTCCAAACACGGATCTTCCAATGCGGTAACAGAAATATCACGGTCCTCAAGGTGGTAACGTATACGAACAATGCTAAAGCCTTTAAACTTCTTACCTGCTTGTTTTTGTTACCATACTGAATTATTGGGCATCTCCTATTACCTGCAACATCCAATATGAACAAACATTGTATGTCTGTGGAATGTCTGAACTTGTAAATATTTTAGGCTGTGTGTGATTGCGTGAAGTAAGAAGAATCATTTGTTTCTACCAATTCAGATTCTGAGCTTGTCAGTATTTCTTTTTCATCTGTGGCCTCCGGTTATATATATATATCTTGAACATAAGATATATATTATATTAAATATTCCTTATATTTATTAACACTTAAGTCAGTAGTTAATATACAAATTCATCATATATTAAATGTCTCATATTGTTTAATCAGGCTACATAGAAGTTGTTTTCTGATTACTACAAAAAAGAGCAACAAGCTCTAATTTTAGAGCTAACCTTTATAACCAATGTGCAAATACTTGTTTACTTAAATACGAAGCTCAGAATACCACATAATAATCAGGCCCAAAAAAACGAATTTTGAATTAATTAAACATTATGGATCCTAATGAAATAAAAAAGGAGTTTAATAATGTTTACCTTAAACTTGATTATTTAGCAAGAGCTGTGACAGAAGTGCAGACTGAAAATGCTGCACTGAAAACTATAGTTAAAGATTTTGTTACACAAAAGCCTCATGACCCACCTGAACCTCATATTAATTATCCACAACCTTTTTCAGGGAAACGTTCTGAGTTCAGGGAATTTAAGAATGCCTGTAATTTATTATTTTCTCTTAGACCTAAGACTTATCATACTGAGCGGATTAAAGTTTGTACCACAATATCTTTCCTACAAGGTGAACCCAGGACTTGGGCTAATAGGTTTTTTGAAAACAATAACAATATCCTGGATTCATTACAAGATTTTTTTTCTGCTTTAACTAGTCTATATCAAGACTCAAATTCTCAAATAAATGCTGAAATGAGATTGAGGTCTTTAAAACAAGGTAAGAGAAATGTGGAGGATTATACCACTGAGTTTCAGATGTGGGCAGAGGACTCTCAGTGGAATGAAATCAGTTTGAAAAATCAATATCGTTTAGGTTTATCTGAAACACTCAAAGATGAACTTTCACGTCTTGAGATCCCAGATACCCTTGATGGTCTTATTAAATTAAGTACATCTTTAGATCGTCGTTTGAGAGAAAGGAGGGCAGAAAAGGCCTCTAATGATACCTCATATAGAAGACCTTACCAAGTCACAACAAGTCATGACAAAGCTCATGGCAGTGCTACCCCTATGGAGATTGGTGTACTTAGAGGACCTCTGCCACCAGAGGAAAAAATTAGAAGGAGGTTGGAAAATCTCTGTTTATATTGTGCTCAAAAAGAACATGTAGTATCTACTTGTCCTTTGTTGAAAAAACAAAAGAATGGTAAGAAAAAAACCAGTGACTTTATTTACAGCATAGCTAATGATACACACATGACTTTGTCTATTTCTTTACAGTGGGACCAGAAAAATATCCAAACCAAGGCATTAATTGATTCAGGAGCATCCGGAAATTACATTGATTCCACTTATGTAAATAAAAATCGAATACCTACTATTTGTAAACAAAATCCTGTATCTATTAAGCTGATAGATGGTTCATTAATAGAACAAGGACCTATTACACATCATACTATTCCCCTGCTTGTAACATCATTGCAGGGACACACTGAATATTTATCTTTTGATCTCATAACCATTCATCAGCATACTCTCATCCTAGGCTATCCTTGGTTGAAGAAACACAACCCTCACATAAATTGGGTTTCAAATAAGGTAACATTAGATTCTGCTTTTTGTTCCCAAACTTGTTATCCACATCAAACCATAGCGTCACTTGATATTGGTTTACCCTCGTGTTATCAGGATTTGGCAGATGTATTTAATTTAAAAGAGGCAGAAAACCTTCCACCTCATAGGGAGTTTGACTGTCCTATCGATATAATACCTGGTTCCAAAATCCCTCATGGTAAGATCTATCCCCTCTCTCAAGAGGAACTCCAGTATATAAGAAACTACTTAGACGAAAATTTACGTAAGGGATTTATTTCACACTCCACATCCCCTGCAGCTGCAGGTATGTTTCTAGTAAGAAACAAGGATGGTACCATAAGACCTATTATTGATTATAGAGCTTTAAATAACATCACAATAAAAAACAGATACCCGTTACCTTTAATACCTGAACTTTTGGAACGTCTAACTGGTGCAACTATTTACACCAAATTAGATTTAAAGGGAGCTTATAATTTGATTAGAATTAAAGAAGGTCACGAATGGAAAACGGCATTCAGGACCAGATATGGCCTTTTCCAATATAATGTAATGCCTTTTGGTCTGAGTAATGCTCCGGCAACTTTTCAGTTTTTTATAAATGAGATCTTTCGTGACCTGATAGACGTTTGTGTCATAATATACCTTGACGACATATTAATTTATTCTAGAACACCTCAAGAGCATGAAAAACATGTACGCTGGGTATTAACTCGTTTAAAAGAACACAAACTATATGCTAAACTGGAAAAATGTTCCTTTCATGTCACAGAAATAAAATTCTTGGGTTACATCATCAGTCCCAACAAAATTCAAATGGATCCGGAGAAGGTATCAGCAATTCTAAATTGGCCTACTCCTACTTCCACAAAATCTGTACAACGATTCATTGGTTTTGCGAATTTTTATAGGAAGTTTATAAAAAATTTCTCTTCAATCGTTAAACCATTAACAACACTCACTAGTGAAAAACAAAGATTTAAGTGGACCGAATCCGCTAGTCTTGCCTTTAATAAATTGAAAGAAAATTTTACTACAGCTCCCATTCTAGTTATGCCAGATTTTGATTCAGAATTTATCCTTGAAGTAGATGCATCCGACTCAGGTATCGGTGCAGTTTTATCACAACAAGATAAGAACAAGACTGAGATTCATCCTATTGCTTTCTATTCAAAAATGTTAACTAGTGCTGAGAAAAACTATAGCATAGGAGATAAAGAACTTCTAGCTATAAAACGTGCTCTAGATCATTGGAGACATTTATTAGAAGGTTCTAAACTACCTTTTAAGATTTATACTGACCATAAAAATCTTGAATTTCTAAAAACAAGTAAGACCTTGTCTGCAAGACAAGCAAGATGGTCTATATTTTTTGATCGTTTCGATTTTCTCTTAACCTACAGACCAGGACATTTAAATACCAAAGCCGATGCCCTCTCTAGATTACATGAACAAGACACTCATAATCAAATTTACCAAATCATTCCAAAAGAAAAAATTATAGGTTTATTAACACCTTTAGAAGAGGAGATCTTAAAAGAATTAAAACATGAACCACCACATGGAATAGACTGTCAAAAAGATTCCAAGACTGGTCTTTTCTATCATAATTCTAAACTATATATCCCCAAACAAATTAGATCTTCTATTCTTAAACAAACCCATGACGGGACACTAGCAGGCCATCCAGGTATTTCTAAAACTATAGACCTAACCAGGAGAAATTATTGGTGGCCACTCATGGATACCTATATTACAAACTATGTAAAACATTGTGATACCTGTGCCAGAAACAAGTTAACACACAAAAGACCATCAGGTCTTTTATCTCCTCTGCCTATTCCTGACAAACCCTGGAGTACCATATCAATGGACTTTATTGTCGAGTTACCTGAATCCCACCATTACAATACTATTTTAGTTGTCATTGATCATTTAACAAGACTGGCTCATTACATTCCCCTAAAAGGTCTCCCTACAGCTTTCACTACAGCTCACGTTTTCCTAGACAACATAGTTCGCTTACATGGACTGCCCAAAGTTATAATAACTGATCGTGGTACACAGTTTACCTCTAATTTTTGGAGATCCCTATGTAAGTTAATCAAAATTGATTCTAGATACTCGACTGCTTTTCACCCTCAGACAAATGGCCTTACAGAACGACTCAACCAAACCCTTGAGCAATATCTTCGTTGTTATATATCTCATCTGCAGGATGACTGGTCATCCTATTTACCTTTGGCTGAATTCTGTTATAACAATACTACTTCTACATCTACTAAACTATCCCCATTCTTCGTTACTTATGGATATCATCCTACTACTATTTCATTGTCCTCTCAACAAGTGAACTCTCCCTCAGCATTGGATTTCGCAACTACCCTACAAGAAAGACTTAACATCCTGAAAAAACATCTTTCGGAAGCTAAAGATTATCAAAAAAGGTTATATGATACCCATCACACTGCTAGCCCGGCTTATCAGATTGGAGATTTGGTACTACTCTCGACAAAGAATCTCAAACTGTCAGTTCCTAGCAAAAAGTTAGCAAATCAATATTTGGGTCCTTTTAAGATTTCTAAAATAATCAACCTCAATGCTGTGAGATTAGAGCTTCCCCAGGATTTTAAGATTCACCCCTCTTTTCATGTCTCTCTGTTAAAGCCATATCTTCCTTCACCTCAGTCTCTCTCCTTGTCTCGACCACCTCCAATACTCGTTGATGATCGAGAGGAGTATGAAGTTGAAGCTGTATTGGATTCTAGGATCCATAGGAAGAGGTTGGAGTATCTTGTGAAATGGAAAGGTTATGGTTCGGAGGATAACTCTTGGCAGCTTCATTCTGATCTTCGCACTCCCCGTCTTCTACGAAATTTTCATCGCCGCTATCCTGAGAAACCTAGTTTGGAAACCCCTGGGGTGCTTCCTTGAAGGGGGGGAGATGTGGTATACCTTTAACTATAACCCCTCCTATTTTGTCTCCACCCTATATAAGGACTACCTGTAACACTCATTTACTGCCTGATTATTGAAGTCTTAGCTACTCTGGTGTAGCTTTCCTTATCTCAGGTCTCCTATTGCTTGTATCCTGTGCAAGGTGGTTTACTTTGTTTACTCTAGCTGCGTCTTGAATCTCTTATGCTCAAATCGTTACTTTGTCATTACCGACTTTGGATCATTCAACGGCCGGATCTACTTTTTCACCGCTACCCGGAAGTAAGCCGCATTCACACACGCTGCCTCTCCAAACACGGATCTTCCAATGCGGTAACAGAAATATCACGGTCCTCAAGGTGGTAACGTATACGAACAATGCTAAAGCCTTTAAACTTCTTACCTGCTTGTTTTTGTTACCATACTGAATTATTGGGCATCTCCTATTACCTGCAACATCCAATATGAACAAACATTGTATGTCTGTGGAATGTCTGAACTTGTAAATATTTTAGGCTGTGTGTGATTGCGTGAAGTAAGAAGAATCATTTGTTTCTACCAATTCAGATTCTGAGCTTGTCAGTATTTCTTTTTCATCTGTGGCCTCCGGTTATATATATATATCTTGAACATAAGATATATATTATATTAAATATTCCTTATATTTATTAACACTTAAGTCAGTAGTTAATATACAAATTCATCATATATTAAATGTCTCATATTGTTTAATCAGGCTACATAGAAGTTGTTTTCTGATTACTACAAAAAAGAGCAACAAGCTCTAATTTTAGAGCTAACCTTTATAACCAATGTGCAAATACTTGTTTACTTAAATACGAAGCTCAGAATACCACAACAGTTTAGACTTGTTACTGACCATGCTCCATTAACATGGATGAGGCAGAACAAGGAGAAAAATGCCAGAGTGACCAGGTGGTTCCTTAGTCTTCAACCTTTTAATTATACTATAGACTCTATATAGAGCATAGGGCTTGTAAAGAACAAGGTAATGCAGATGGTCTTTCTCAAGTTTATTGTTTATGGTCTGAGGCCACTCTCCCCAATAGGTCTGAGCTGGGGGGGAGGATGTGTGACAGAGAACAGGGAATTGTGAGTAACCAGGTTTATATTTCTCCTAGTATGTTGAAATGTGTATTTGATTTCTAAATCCCAGGTAATTGTATTGAATAAAATGTGGCTAGGAATTAAGCTGCTGTATTGTTGGGTCCCTGGCGTGGAACATTGGAGAGAGGGCGGGTCAGTGTTCCACTCCTCAGTTTGCACATAGCTGAGAGTGAGCAATCAGGAAGGGATTTTTCTCACCTGTGTTTAATTAAATGAGGGTAATTTATTCTCCAGCTGCTAGGTGGAGAGAGAGCCTCCAGAGTGTTTCTGACTCTGAAAGAGACACTTTGCAGCTGAGCTGAGAAAAGCTGATAAAAAGTGAGTTTGCTAAAAACAGCATGTTTTGTGAAGTGTAGTATACCTTGATTCAGTAAGTGATGTAAACTTATGTTAGTAAAAGCTCAAACTGAGCTAGGCTTTTGTTTATAGTATTAAGTGTGTTAAACTGCTATAAATACACATTGCTGTTATCTGCACAGTGAAAATAAAACTGACTGTTTAAATTTATCAAGGCTGTGTTGTTTATACCCTAGAGGACCGTGCTATTTTCTTTAAACCAGGCACCAGGAGTGGGTGCTGGATTACTATATATATATATATATATATATATATATATATATATATATATATATGACACAGACAGATATTACCTTTTACCTTTTGCGATTACACAGCAAAATATACCACCCATAGGAAGGAAAGAATTCTTACAAAACATATGTTTAATAAAATAAGTTATTTATTGAAGATATACACTACTCTTATATATAGCATAAAAAAGTGACCGGTCACTGCAGGTGCTCTTATATACACTGTAAAAGCTTTGATATACACTTTAAAGAACTTAAATATTTCTAAAAGACTTAAAACAAGCGTGATATAAAAAATGAACTAATTACAAGCGTGTGGAAATCCACATATAACTTTCTCCAAGTCTTGATAGCAACCTCTAATTGATATTCAGTCCTTATGCCACCTATTCACTTGTCAGTCAAACTCTAATCCACTGTCTTGAACTTGTGTAGCTATATTTGATTAGTAGAAACGTCAAGTAGTTTTTTCCTCTCCACAGTCCTGTAATCAGCTAGTATTTATTACCTGCTTTTCCGGACTTCCATTTTTTGCGGCTGGAGAAGAAACGTTCATCAGTCTTACTTGGATATAGACGAACCTTTGTAGTTTATTTTGCCGTTTCTGTCAATCAACCTCACTTTGATCCTGCCCGGCTTGGATCTGCCATGGCTTGTAAGTGTAGAATGGTCATTCAGACGCTTCCGCTTCACATGTGTTGTGGCTCAGCCAATAACCGCTTTCAAAAAAAGCCTATGGAAAGTAAACCCACAGGGGGTGAAATATTCAGTCTCTTTGCGTAGAGATTTGATTCAAAATACTGTTGAGCCTATTTTGTTACAGACACACTCCTCCAATCGACGCATTTCACCTTCTCTCAAGGAGAATTCAAGATGAATGGCTAGTGTCCGTTAGCTTTTAGGACAGTCGGAGACGCCTGCTCAGTGGTACAGCACAGGGCAGCAGATGTTAGTTGAGAGATGCCAAATCCAAGAAAAAAATAGTTTTATAAAATTTAAGTAAACGGCATAAGAGCCTCATATAAAACAAAGTAAGCGCCCTGATAAGTAAAGGGGCGGAGAGCTGTCCCAGCTAACATAGTGTGGTTGGGATCATTATCATGCTGAATAAAACCATTCCCAATCAGGTGCTTTCCAGAAGGAATGGCATGATGAATTAAAACCTGTCTCTACTTTACTTTTCAGCATTCATGATCCCATCAATTCGGAAAACAACGCCAACATCACTGGCAGAAATGCAGCCACAAACCAGGACAGACCCTCCACCATGTTTCACTAAATGCCACAAAGCACTAATTCTTCCATGTCTCTCCAACTCTTCTTCTCGCATATTGTCGACTATTGGACCTAAAAATGTCAAACATCTTAGGTTCAGCACCTGGGTAGCACTTATAGCTAAATGCTACCCAAGTTCCTCAACCAAAAAAATGGGTTGGCTCATAAGCTTACACTCCTGTGTTTTTAAATAAAGATACCAAGAGAATGTAGAAAGACTGATAATAGGAGTAAATTAGAAAGTTGCTTAACATTGCATGCTCTATCTAAATCATGAAAGAAAAAATTGGTTTCAGCATCCCTTTAATTATAGAGCACAGTGTTTTGTAACAATTTCTTTTGGACATGTGTGATGTGTCTAAAGGGATGCAAGGGATACGTAAGTATACGTGTGTGACATATCTGAGGGATGCAGGAGACAGGTGAGTTTACATGTGTGATGTGTAAGAGGGACAGGTGAGTGTACGTGTGTGATATATCTGAGAGGCACAGGTAAGTGTACGTGTGTGTCATGTCTAAGAGAGGCAGTGCACAGGTGAGTGTATGTGTGTGGCATGTCTGAGAGATGCAGGGCACAGGTGAGTGTGTGTGACATGTCTGAGAGATGCAGGGTACATGTAAGTGTACGTTTGTGTCATGCCTAAGAGATGCAGGGCACAGGTGATTGTATGCGTGTTACATGTCTAAGAGATGCAGGGCACAGGTGAGTGTGTGTGACATGTCTAAAGGATGCAGAGCACAGGTGGGTGTACGTGTGTGTGTGTCTGTGGGATGCAGGGCACAGTAGAGTGTATGTGTGTTACATGTCTGAAGGAATGTAGGCCACAGGTTAGTGTATGTGTGTGACTTGTCTGAGGGACGCAGGGCACAAGTGTTACATGTGTGATGTGTCTGTGGAATGCAGGGCACAGGTGAGTGTATGTATGTGATGTGTCTTAGGGATGTAGGGCACAGGTGAGTGTACGTGTGTCATATGTCTGAGGGACGCAGGGCACAGGTAAATATATGTGTGTCACATGTCTCGGGGACGCAGGGCACATGTGAGTGTCCATGTGTGAAGTGTCAGGGATGCAGGGTACAGGTAGGTGTACGTGTGTGACTTGTCTGATGGACACAAGGCACAAGTGAGAGTCTGTGTGTGATGTGTCTGAGGAATGCAGGTGATTGTATATGTGTAAGTTTCAGATATTACAATTTCCTTATGCAGTGCTCAAAACCTAAAATGTGACCATTTATTTGATCTACGCAGGTGATGTAAAGACTGAAGTAACACTTAATGCTGAACAAACAAATAATCTGTATGTAAAGAGTCAGCTGGAAGCTGTGAAGCAGGAAATCGGTGACAATATCAGTACAGGTGAGTGCACGTGTGTGATGTGTCTGAGGGATACAGATCACCTGGCCCACTAGGTACAGGGAGGTTTTTATTAAGAGGTAGTCTCTTTTTCCAGACCCTTTACCCTCATTAAAACGCAGATGTCCCTGTTATGTGAATGTGATATCATTTATGTAGGACTGAAATCTAATTTTAAATGCAATGAGGGCAACAGACAAAAAATGGCTTTAGGGTATGACACACCAGTCCAGTGTGATATTCAGATTACTTTTCCCCTTTTTAATAAAGACCAAAAATAACTTATTTTTTTGTCATGAACATATCTGGTATCTTCTGTCATATCCCTGTGTTAGATTATATTGATAAATTATGGTCTTAATTTAGTTTGTGTACAAAAATATACATTTTCCTTTACATCCAATAGCAACATTACTGAAAAAGGTATTCAAAATAACAGGCTGCTTCAATGAACACTGGGGTACACTACTATATACTGCTGTATTATATTATGTTCACTCATTAAAGGGACACTGAACCCAATTTTTTTTCTATCGTGATTCAGATAGAGCATGCAATTTTAATCAACTTTCTAATGTACTCCTATTATCAAATTCTTTTCATTCTTTTGGTATCTTTATTTGAAATGCAAGAATGTAAGTTTAGATGCCGGCCCATTTTTGGTAAACACACTGTGTTGTTCTTGCTGATTGGTGGGTAAATTCACCTACCAATAAACAAGTGCTTTCCATGGTTCTGAACCAAAAAAATAGCTTAGCTGCCTTCTTTTTCAAATAAAGAAAGCAAGAGAATGAAGAAAAATTGATAATAGGAGTAAATTAGAAAGTTGTTTAAAATTACATGCTCTATCTGAATCATGAAAGAAAAAATTTGGGTTCAGTGTCCCTTTAATTAAAACCTAACACCTAGAATACTAGTTTTGCGCTAAACCGGGTGCGAAACTAATGCCAAAAAAGTTGCGTTATTTCACTCTCCATAGTGCTGCCATTACTGCAGTTACTGAAAAGCCTCCTTGTGCGTGCGTTATGGTGGCGTTAAGCTCCATACTGCACAAAATCCAAGGGCTGCTTTGACGTGCCTTTGCACGCTTTCCTCCATAGACATCAATGGGGAGAGAGTGTTAGAAAAAAACGAACACCTAAAGTGCGGAATGAAAAATCTCTGTAACGCAACCCGTTGATGTTTATGGGGAAAAGAAAGTTATGTTTAAACCTAACACCCTAACATAAACCCCAAGTCTAAACACCCCTAATCTGTCGCCCCCGACATCGCCGACACTAATAAAAGTTATTAACCCCTACTGCTGCTGCTTCCCGACATTGCCGACACTATAATAAAGTTATTAAAACAGCCAATAATATTTCAGTAGCTCTCATCCTATTGGTTGTTTTGAACAGCTAATAGGATTTCAGAAGCTCTCATCCTATTGGCCAATAGGAATGCAAGGTACGCAATTTTGAAACGGCTACCTTGCATTCAACTTCAGTGTACGGCGGTGACCGTATGAAGAGGACGCTCCGCGCAGGATGGGCTCCGCTCTGCGCCGCCAGGATGAAGATAGAAGACGCCCCCGGGATGGATGAAGATATCGCCGCCTGGATAGAGATGGATGTCCGGACTTCAGGAACCGTGAGTAGATATTCTGGGGTTAGTGTTAGTTTTTTGTTTTTGTTTTTATTTTTAGATTTGTGCTTTTGTAAAAGAGCTGAATGCCCTTTTAAGGGCAATGCCCATACAAATACCCCTTTAGGGGCAATGGGTAGCTTAGTTTTTTTTTTTAGAGTTAGGTTTTTTATTTTGGGGGGTTGGTTGGGTAATGGGTTTTACTGTTGGGGGGTATTTTTTTTTACAGGTAAAAGCTGTTTAACTTAGGGCAATGCCCTACAAAAGGCCCTTTTAAGGGCTATTGGTAGTTTATTGTAGGCTAGGGGGTGTTTTTATTTTGGGGGGGCTTTTTTATTTTTATAGGGCTATTAGATTAGGTGTAATTTGTTTTTATTTTTGATAATTTCGTTTTATTTTTTGTAAGCTTAGTGTTTATTATTTTTTGTAATTTTAGATTTTTTAATTTTTTTTCGTAGTTTTTTTTTAAATTTTGTAATTTAGTTTTTTTAATTGGTAGTATTTTTTAATTTTATTAGAATAGTAATGTTAGTTTAATTTATAATTTAATGTTAGGTTTATTTTTATTTTCACAGGTAAGTTTTTATTTATTTAAATATAGTTATATTGTAATTTTAATCTGAAGTTAGGGGGGTGTTAGGTTTAGGGGTTAATAGTTTAATTTAATTTAGTGTTTTGCGATGTGGGGGGCCGGCGGTTTAGGGGATAATAGGTTTATTTAGTGGCGGCGATGTGGAAGGCCGGAGGTTTAGGGGTTAATAGGTTTATTTAGTGGCGGCAATGTGGGAGACAGGAGGTTTAGGGGTTAATAACTTTATTATAGTGGTGGCAATGTGGGAGGCTGGAGGTTTAGGGGTTAATAGGTAGTTTATAGGTGTTAGTGGACTTTGTAACAGTTTAGTTATGAGTTTTGTGAAACATATTTGTTTCACAAAATCCATAACTACTGCTCTCAGATGGCGGTATGGATCGTGTCGGTATAGGGTGTAACGCATGCTTTTTAGCCTAAACGCACAACCTGTAGTACCAGTGCTATGAAAATCCCACACAAAAACGTAATTTTTTTTGAGCGGAATGGACGTTGCGTTACAGGCTAAAATGCTTGCAGTATAGCTATACCGACAGGACTCTTTATGTTTTAACTGAGATGGAATTGTACTAGTAGGGGTAGTTTAACCCCAGCATCAGCATTGTCTAGAAAATAGGCTCTGGCACCTTAAAAAAATGCCTTGGTCTTGCTCTTTGGACAGCCACACTTCTCTCTTGTTTTACCTGCAGTTGTGACACAGACACTTTTTCCTAGCTTTGTCTCCTTGTAGCAGAAAGATTAGGCAATTCTCTTTCAAATGAGAGGTCTTGGAGGTCTGTGACTAGTAAGAGAGCTGAGATCAAGGGGTTTGTATCCCCTCCCCCTTCCAAATCCCATGAGTGCCTGTCTTTTCTGGTCCTGCCTCCTCTGGGATGTCAACATGCACATCCCATGTAGCATTGGGACCTGCAGTGAGTTGGATAATCAACAACAGAATTGGAACAGCGATCACCCTTCATTATAATAGTAGTCCTCTTGTGTTCACAGGCAGAGATTTGCATGATGACCCGTTCTAGAACAGGTTAAAAGGACAGTTCACCCAAAATTATTCTCCCATTTAAATTGTTCCTAATGATCCATTTTACCTGCTGGAGTGTATTGAATTGTTTACAAGTAGCTCCTTTACCCCTATTTTGGCCTTTGAAATAGCTTATTTAGCCTGTGGTATCCCAACCTCTCAATGGGGTGCAGGATAGATAAGTAATAAAATTATGATTTTCCATTGTTCTCTCTATGTATTGAGTTTTAGTTTACCAGACAAATATAAGATAAGGAAGCAAGTGTGTGTACACAAAGTGATAACATAATGAGATTTTATATGAGCTGAAACTCAACCCATTGTAATAGGCTGTGGTTTAAAAGCACAAAACCAGCTACTTCATTTACACAAATTAAACCTGAAAATGCAATTTCTCATACATTTTATACTGTGCTGCTGGTATAAAAAGTAATTGAAAATACATGACTATAAAAACTATTTTACAGTGTACTGTCCCTTTAAATAATAAAGATTTTTGAGATTGGTGTAAAATGTAATATCCCCTTTTTGTGGCAACCAAGGGTTAAGTCATCATGTGGCCACTCCAAAATTACTGGCTTCTGAATTTTTAGACTGCCTCTTTGTTTTGAACAAATTTGTCAGCCCTGCAGTCCCCCATACAGAAAAAGACAGTCATGTATATGTAATCTATAAAATGAGAAAAACTTTGCGGGATTACTCATTTATTTAATTTAATTTTATTTAATAGTTATGAATCTGGAGGTTTGAAATAAGTGAGGACAAAGTTTTAAGACACTTTAAGATTTATTGATCATCCGCTTAGAACATATACTTTTTTTTTTTTGGTAAATATATTTTTATTAATTTTCAAAATAAGCGCACAAATCAAAGAATATGAAGGAACATTCTTCCAGTATGGATCATGATAAACAAACAAAAAAGAGACATATTCTGGTATACATGCATTGTTATTAATTAATAATCACATAAAAGAGGAGAAAAAAAATAATAATAATTTATGCTTACCTGATAAATTTCTTTCTTTCTTGACACGGTGAGTCCACGGATCATCTAATTACTATTGGGAATTTCACTCCTGCCCAGCAGGAGGTGGCAAAGTGCACCACAGCAAAGCTGTTAAATATCACCTCCCTTCCCTCCAACCCCAGTCATTTGATCGAAGCAAAGGAGAGAAAGGAAGCAACAAGGTGCAGATGTGTCTGAAGTTTATAATAAAAACCCTGTCCATAAGAAAACAGGGTGGGCCGTGGACTCAGTGTCAAGAAAGCAATAAATTTATCAGGTAAGCATACATTTTGTTTTCTTTCTAATGACACGGTGTGTCCACAGATCATATAATTACTATTGGGAATCAATACCCAAGCTAGAGGACACAGATAAGGGAGGGACAAGACAGGGAACCTAAACGGAAGGCACCACTGCTTGAAGAACCTTTCTCCCAAAAGAAGCCTCAGCCAAGGCAAAAGTATCAAATTTATAGAATTTCGAAAAAGTGTGAAGAGAGGGCCAAGTTGCAGCCTTGTAGCCGTAGCTTTCTGCCCCTTACGTTTCCCAGAGAAAACCACAAACAGAGCAGAAGACTGACAAAAATCCTTAGTTGCCTGTAAATAGAATTTCAAAGCACGCACCACGTCCAGATTGTGCAGCAGACATTCCTTCTTAAAAGAAGGGTTAGGACACAAGGAAGGAACAACAATCTCCTGATTAATGTTCCAGTCTGAAACCACTTTAGCAAGAAACCCTAACTTAGTATGCAAAACTACCTTATCCGAATGAAAATTAAGGTAAGGAGACTCATACTGTATTGCTGAGAGCTCAGAAACTGTACAAGCAGATGAAATAGCAACAAGAAACAAAACCTTCCAAGATAGCTTAATATCTAAGGAATGCATAGGCTCAAACGGAGCCTGTTGAAGACTTTTAAGAACTAGATTAAGACTCCAGGGAGGAGTAACCGGCTTAAACACAGGCCTGATTCTGACCAAGGCCTGACAGAACGATTGCACATCTGGTACATCCGCCAGACGTTTATGTAACAAAATAGACAAGGCAGATATTTGACCCTTTAGGGAGCTTGCCGATAAACCCTTCTCCAAACCCTCTTGGAGAAAAGACAAAATTCTAGGAATCCGAACTCTACTCCAGGAGTAGCCTTTGGATTCACACCAATGCAGATATTTACGCCATATATCTTATGGTACATTTTTCTAGTCACAGGCTTACGAGCCTGAATCATAGTCTCAATGACCGACTCTGAAAATCCACGCTTAGATAATATTAAGCATTCAATCTCCAAGCAGTCAGCTTCAGAGAAACTAGATTTGGATGGAGGAAGGGCCCTTGAAGTAGAAGGTCCATTTTCATTGGAAGTATCCAAGGTGGAAGAGATGACATCTCCACCAGGTCTACATACCAGATCCTGCTAGGCCACGTCGGTGCTATGAGGATCACTGACGCCCTCTCCTGTTTGATTTGAGCAATGACTCGAGGGAGGAGAGCAAACAGGGGAAATATGTATGCAAGACTGAAATTCCAAGGTACCGCCAGAGCGTCTTTCAGTACCGCCTGAGGATCCCTTGACCTTGACCCGTACCTCGGAAGTTTGGCATTCTGCCGAGATGCCATGAGATCCAGTTCCGACTGTCCCCATTTGAGAATCAAGCTGGAAAACACTTCCGGATGGAGTTCCCACTCCCCGGGTGAAAGGTTTCTCTGCTCAGAAAATCCGCCTCCCAGTTGTCCACTCCTGGGATGTGGATCGCCGACAGGCAACAGTTGTGGGACTCCACCCCCTGAATTCCATGGCCAAGAAACTCTGAGTTCCCCCCTGATGGTTGATGTAAGCCACTGAACTTATGTTGTCCGACTGAAACCGGATAAACCGGGCCGAAGCTAACTGAGGCCAGGCCAAAGAGCATTGAAGATTACTCTTAGCTCCAGAATGTTTATGGGTAAAACAGACTCCAACCGAGTCCATGTCCCCTGAGCCTTTAGAGAGCCCCAGACTGCTCCCCATCCCAGTAGGCTGGCGTCCGTTGTCACAATCACCCAGGTGGGTCTGTGGAAGCAGGTTCCCTGGGAGAGATCTTGAGACAACCACCAAAGAAGAGAATCCCTTGTCTCCTGCTTGAGCTGTACTCGTGGAGATAGATCCGCATAATCTCCGTTCCACTGCCTGAGCATGCTTAATTGCAGAGGTCTGAGATGGAACCGGGCAAACGGGATGATGTTCATGACTGCTACCATCAGACCGATTACCTCCATACATTGAGCCACTGATGGCCGAGGAGAGGACTGAAAAATCTTCATTGATAAGGAATCTATTATTGTTCCCAAGAAAACTACCCTTGTAGTTGGAATTAAGGAACTCTTTTCCAAATTCACCTTCCATCCGTGAGATCGCAGGAAGGATAACAACATTTCCGTGTGGGATTTTGCTTGTTGAAAGGATGGCGCCTGAACCAGAATGTTGTCCAGATAAGGCGCCACTGCAATGCCCCGCAATCTGAGCACCTCCAACAGGGATCCCAGAACCTTTGAAAAAATTCTGGGAGCTGTGGCAAGGCCGAATGGAAGAGCCACAAACTGGAAGTGTTTGTCTAGAAATGCAAACCTCAGAAACTTGTGATGGTCCCTGTGGATGGGAACATGCAGGTAAGCATCCTTTAAATCTACCGTTGTCATAAATTGACCCTCTTAAACCAAGGGAAGAATGGAACGAATAGTTTCCATCTTGAAGGACGGTACTCTGAGGAATTTGTTTAGACTTTTGAGATCTAAAATTGGTCTGAAGGTTCCCTCTTTCTTGGGAACCATGAACAGATTGGAGTAGAACCCCAGACCCTGTTCCTGCATCAGGACAGGAACTATCATTCCCAGGTCGGAAATGTCCCGAACACAGTGTAAGAACGCCTCTCTTTTTATCTGGTCTACAGATAAATTTAAAAGGAGAAACCTGCCTCTGGGAGGAAAGGTCTTGAACTCTAGTTTGTATCCCTGGGACACAATGTCCACTGCCCAGGGATCCTGAACATCCCGAACCCAAGCCTGAGCAAAGAAGGAAAGTCTGCCCCTAACAAGATCCAGTACCAGATCGGAGGCAGGCCCTTTATGCTGCTTTTGAATCAATAGCAGGCTTCTTGGACTGTTTTCCCTTGTTCCAAGACTGTTTGGGCCTCCAGGAAGACTTACCCTTGAAGTTTTGAAAGGAACGAAAATTACTCTGATGTCCCTTATGCTTATTCCTCTTATCCTGAGGGAGGAAATGGCCCTTTCCTCCCGTAATGTCAGCAATTATCTCAGCCAGACCCGGCCCAAACAAGGTCTTTCCCTTGTAAGGGATCGCCAGAAGATTAGACTTAGATGACACATCCACAGACCAGGATTTCAACCATAAGGCTCTGCGAGCCAATATGGCAAAACCAGAAAATTTTGCTCCTAGTTTAATAACCTGTAGGGAGGCATCCGTAATAAAAGAATTGGCCAACTTAAGGGCCTTGATCCTATCCTGGATCTCTTCGAAGGGAGTGTCTGTCTGAATAGAATCAGACAACGCATCAAACCAGTATGCTGCCGCACTAGTGACGGTAGCAATGCACACCGCAGGTTGCCATTGTAAACCCTGGTGTACATACATTTTCTTGAGTAACCCCTCTAATTTCTTGTCCATAGGATCCTTAAAGGAACAACTATCCTCTATGGGAATAGTGGTCCTCTTGGCTAGCGTGGAAATTGCCCCTTCCACCTTGGGTACCGCCTGCCAAGAATCCTTAATAGAGTCTGTTATAGGAAACATCTTCTTAAATATAGGGAATGGAGAAAAAGGGAAACCCGGTCTCTCCCATTCCCTAGCAATAATCTCGCAGACAGTGCATCAGATACCGCAGAGGACATTAGGGAAGCGATGTCTTGCAAGGTAACTCCAGGTGGAGTAATAGAGGAAGCGCAGGGCACTGGCTGTATGGACGCTAAATTTTGGGACGCTTGAGGAGAAAGCTGCGGCATATCTTGAACATTGTCAGAAGACTCCTGAACAGGTTCCGCCCTAGACAATGTTGACTCAGGAAAAAGTCTATCCCTGTAATGTAAAGTTCTCTCAATACATGAGGAACAGAAAGGGATTGGTGGTTCCACATTAGCATCAAAACATAAAGAACATGTAACATCTTGCAGGGTCTCTTGGTTCATCTTTATTCCCCAATAAACAGAATAAAAGATAAACAAACTGATATTTTATTCAGGAAATAGCCCCCCCAAAAAACGTTACTGCTCCTTTAAAATTTAAACGAAAAAAAGTAACTGCTTTATTTTTCTGTCTTTAATAAAATAAAGTAACCCCAAGAAAACACTCTGGACAACCTCTACACCTCAGCTTAGCTTTGCTGAGGTGCCTACCTGCCTGACTACAAACGGAGTGTACTATTCTGTAGATAAACCGGACTCAACCTTTATTTTTCAGTAAATTGTGGTCCGGTAACAGCAACACTGCTATATCTGTGATGCAGCTGTTTCCCGACTCCGGAACACAGGAAGTGTAACAGGGAAAAAGGCGCGCAATAGAAACTGCCGCCTTAGCTAACTCTGCCCATCGTGGGCGTTACAACATGAAACTCCCGTTCGGCTAAATATATCACTATAGCCGTCGGTAGTAAAGTAAAAACAACACCACCATCTACTGAGCCAAGAGTCTCCTCGTCCCCAGTGCCTGCTATTGCTGCTCTTAATAAACAATCCACCTAGCCATAGGCAAATGTGACTTGTCCCACAATGTATTTTAAAGTGCCATCTATTTTTTCTCCAGTTTTATGTCCCAGAAAAAAATAAAGTTCGCACTTACCTTATGACTTCTGCCAGGCAGCACGGCAGCTCACTAGGTTTGAGAGGCCAGTTCCCTCACATGGACCTGTGGATAAAAAACAAAAACTGAGTAATGGGCTTGCACAGATAGGGCAGCATTAATACATGGGAGGCGCAGTGAGGATTGTACCCCACAAGTTCCCATTGCTTGAAAGCCACCACTGCTCTACTGAAGAGACTGATATGGACTACGGCTACACCCTAGGACAAAGCAGAACAATCTTGCACTGCTGAAAAATAGTAAAATATTGCTTGAAGAATCTTCTTTTCCAACACCAAACTTTACCACATCCTTGCTCTAACGTAGGCAAAGAGAATGTCTGGGGTTGGAGGGAAGGGAGGTGATATTTAACAGCTTTGCTGTGGTGCTCTTTGCCACCTCCTGCTGGGCAGGAGTGATATTTCCAATAATAATTAGATGATCCGTGGACTCACCGTGTCATTAGAAAGAAATACAAAAATGTAATATAATATTTTCCCTTTCTCTCTCTCTCTCTCTCTCTCTCTCTCTCTCTCTTTCTCTCTCTGTCCTCCCCTGGCCCGCCACCCCCTAAACCTCTACCCAGCATTCTGGAAATTGACCTGTGTAAACATTTTGAAGAACATATTTAGTGGTACTAAATAGCTTAACTAATTGAGTTTGTGAGTTTTCTGGAAGGGTTTTAATGACCTTTGTCCATTTAAAAAAAAAAACACTTTTGATATGAATATTAGTGGGATATTGTAGGGATAGTTGTTCAATAGTACATTGAGTTATCAGTATCTTTTTACATTCTACAAAGTTAGGCGCTTTTGAGGACTTCCATCTTTTTAGTATAAGATTCCGTACTAAAAGTATTATTGTATTAAGTAGGTCATTATCCTTATGTTGTTCTGAATATTTGATTAAAAAAAAAACACGTTGTCTTAGAATCTCATCCCCTATTACCAAATTCCTTTTAAGCCAATAGTTGATTTGTGACCACAGCTGATGGATCTTGGGGCATGCCCAGAAGTAGTGTAAGATATCTGCTGCTTGTGCGTTACATTTTGGACAAACTTGATTTGTCTTATAACACTTCTTAAGATTATATGCAGTTATATACGTCTTGTTAATTAATTTCAAGTGCGATTCACGCCATGCAGTTGGTACCCATGTTTTATTTATTATTTTAAGACTATCTTGTATATCTAAACTGTTTATGATGGGGAAGTCCTAATGCCATTTATCACAAATTCCCTCTATCTGGCTTAAATTAGAATTGGAATTAATCAAATTATATAAGTGAGATATTGAATGTATTCCACCTTGATATAGTTTAATTCTACTTCCTAGTATCCCCAGTGCCCAGTCTGAATTATATTTTGTTTATACCACATTAATATAATGCCTAATTTGTACATAGGCAAAAAAAGTCTTTGTTGGATAGATTGAATTGACTTACTATATTTTGGAAAGAATCAATAGTTAAATTTGGTAGCAAAAGTTGTGTAATATATATATTAAATATATATTAAATATATATATTAAAACCTAGTGGGAGAGACCTGGTATAAATTCAGGGTTCCCGGTGATTGCTAGGTATTCTGAGCAGTGGGATTAACTTTATTTTCTAAACAATATTTCTCTTGTTAAGTGTATTCAGTCCACGGGTCATCCATTACTTATGGGATATATTCCCTTCCCAACAGGAAGTTGCAAGAGGATCACCCAAGCAGAGCTGCTATATAGCTCCTCCCCTCACTTGTCATATCCAGTCATTCTCTTGCAACTCAACTAGATAGGTCGTTGTGAGAGGTCTGTGGTGTTTTTTATACTTAGTTTATTTCTTCAATCAAAAGTTTGTTATTTTAAATGGCACCGGAGTGTGCTGTTTGTTCTCAGGCAGTATTTGGAAGAAGAATCTGCCTGCGTTTTCTATGATCTTAGCAGAAGTAACTAAGATCCACTGGCTGTTCTCGCACATTCTGAGGAGTGGGGTAACTTTCAGAAAGGGAATAGCATGTGGGGAATCCTGCAAACAAGGTATGTGCAGTAAATTATTTTTCTAAGGAATGGAATTGACTAAGAAAATACTGCTGATACCGATGTAATGTAAGTACAGCCTTAAATGCAGTAGCGACTGGTATCAGGCTGATGAATGTTTGTACAATAAGTAATTTTCTAAGGAATGGAATTTGACTAAGAAAATACTGTTAATACTGAAGTAATGTATGAGCCTTAACTGCAGTAGAAGCGACTGGTAGCAGGCTTATTAATAACACTACCTAACTTTTAAAGTGCATGTTTAAAACGTTTACTGGCATGTTATTCGTTTTTTGTGAGGTACTTTGGTGATAAATCTTTTGGGGCATGATTTTCCACATGGCTGTCGTTTATTTCTACATAGAAACGGTTAACTGAGGTTTCCCACTGTTGTAATATGAGTGGGAGGGGCCTATTTTAGCGCTTTTTTGCGCAGTAAAAATTCAGTTTCAGTCTTCCTGCTTCTTCCTCCTTGATCCAGGACGTCTCTAGAGAGCTCAGGGGTCTTCAAAATTCATTTTGAGGGAGGTAATCAGTCACAGCAGACCTGTGACAGAGTGTTTGACTGTGATAAAAACGTTAATTGTTAAATTGATTATCCGTTTTTGGGTATTAAGGGGTTAATCATCCATTTGCTAGTGGGTGCAATGCTTTGTTAACTTAATACATTTACTGTGAAAATTTGGTTGCTATAACTGATTTGGTTCATTGTTATTTCAACTGTGACGATTTTTTGTGCTTCTTAAAGGCGCAGTAGCGTTTTTTATATTGCTTGTAAATTTATTTGAAAGGATTTTCCAAGCTTGCTAGTCTCATTGCGAGTCTGTTTAAACATGTCTGACACAGATGAATCTGTTTGTTCACTATGTTTGAAGGCCAATGTGGAGCCCCACAGAAATATGTGTACTAAATGTATTGATGTCACTTTGAATAAAAGTCAATTTATATCTGTAAAGAAATTATCACCAGACAACGAGGGGGAAGTTATGCCGACTAACTCTCCTCACGTGTCAGTACCTTCGCCTCCCGCTCAGGAGGCGCGTGATATTGTGGCGCCAAGTACATCAGAGAGGCCCATACAAATCACTTTGCAAGACATGGCTGCTGTTATGACAGAGGTATTATCTAAATTGCCTGAATTAAGAGGCAAGCGCGATAGCTCTGGGTTAAGGACAGAGCGCGCTGATGATGTGAGAGCCATGTCTGATACTGCGTCACAATTTGCAGAACATGAGGACGGAGAGCTTCATTCTGTGGGTGACGGATCTGATCCAGGGAGACCGGATTCAGAGATTTCTAATTTTAAATTTAAGCTTGAGAACCTCCGTGTATTGCTAGGGGAGGTATTAGCGGCTCTGAATGATTGTAACACGGTTGCAATTCCAGAGAAAATATGTAGGTTGGATAGATACTTTGCGGTACCGGTGTGTACTGACGTTTTTCCTATACCTAAAAGGCTTACAGAAATTATTAGCAAGGAGTGGGATAGACCCGGTGTGCCCTTTTCCCCTCCTCCGATATTTAGAAAAATGTTTCCAATAGACGCCACCACACGAGACTTATGGCAGACGGTCCCTAAGGTGGAGGGAGCAGTTTCTACTTTAGCTAAACGTACCACTATCCCGGTGGAGGATAGTTGTGCTTTTTCGGATCCAATGGATAAAAAATTAGAGGGTTACCTTAAGAAAATGTTTGTTCAACAAGGTTTTATCTTACAGCCCCTTGCATGCATTGCGCCTGTCACTGCTGCTGCGGCATTCTGGTTTGAGTCTCTTGAAGAGGCCATTCGCACAGCTCCATTGGATGAGATTATGGCCAAGCTTAAAGCACTTAAGCTAGCTAATGCATTTGTTTCTGATGCCGTTGTACATTTAACCAAACTAACGGCTAAGAACTCCGGATTCGCCATCCAGGCGCGCAGAGCGCTATGGCTTAAATCCTGGTCAGCTGACGTGACTTCTAAATCTAAATTGCTTAATATTCCTTTCAAAGGGCAGACCTTATTCGGGCCCGGCTTGAAAGAAATTATTGCTGACATTATTGGAGGTAAGGGTCATACTCTTCCTCAGGACAGGGCCAAATCAAAGGCCAAACAGTCTAATTTTCGTGCCTTTCGTAACTTCAAGGCAGGAGCAGCATCAACTTCCTCCGCTCCAAAACAGGAAGGACCTGTTGCTCGTTACAGACAGGGCTGGAAAGCTAACCAGCCCTGGAACAAGGGCAAGCAGGCCAGAAAGCCTACTTCTGCCCCTAAGACAGCATGAAGAGAAGGCCCCCTATCCGGAAACAGATCTAGTGGGGGGCAGACTATCTCTCTTCGCCCAGGCTTGGGCAAGAGATGTCCAGGATCCCTGGGTGTTGGAGATCATATCTCAGGGATATCTTCTGGACTTCAAAGCTTCTCCTCCACAAGGGAGATTTCATCTTTCAAGGTTATCAGCAAACCAAATAAAGAAAGAGGCATTTCTACGCTGTGTGCAAGACCTCTTAGTAATGGGGGTGTTCCACCCAGTTCCGCGGACGGAACAAGGGCAAGGGTTTTACTCAAATCTGTTTGTGGTTCCCAAGAAAGAGGGAACCTTCAGACCAATCTTGGACCTAAAAATCTTAAACAAATTCCTAAGAGTTCCATCATTCAAAATGGAAACTATTCGAACCATCCTACCCATGATCCAAGAGGGTCAATACATGACCACAGTGGACTTAAAGGATGCCTACCTTCATATACCGATTCACAAAGATCATTATCGGTACCTAAGATTTGCCTTTCTAGACAGGCATTACCAGTTTGTAGCTCTTCCCTTCGGGTTGACTACGGCCCCGAGAATCTTTACAAAGGTTCTGGGCTCACTTCTGGCGGTTCTAAGACCGCGAAGCATAGCGGTGGCTCCGTATCTAGACGACATCCTGATACAGGCGTCAAGCTTTCAAATGGCCAAGTCTCATACAGAGATAGTTGTGGCATTTCTGAGGTCGCATGGGTGGAAAGTGAACGTGGAAAAGAGTTCTCTATCACCACTCACAAGAGTCTCCTTTCTAGGGACTCTTATAGATTCTGTAGAGATGAAAATTTACCTGACGGAGTCCAGGTTATCAAAACTTCTAAATGCTTGCCGTGTCCTTCATTCCATTCCACGCCCGTCAGTGGCTCAGTGCATGGAAGTAATCGGCTTAATGGTAGCGGCAATGGACATAGTGCCATTTGCGCGCCTGCATCTCAGACCGCTGCAATTATGCATGCTAAGTCAGTGGAATGGGGATTACTCAGATTTGTCCCCTCTGCTAAATCTGGACCAAGAGACCAGAGATTCTCTTCTCTGGTGGCTTTCTCGGGTCCATCTGTCCAAGGGTATGACCTTTCGCAGGCCAGATTGGACGATTGTAACAACAGATGCCAGCCTTCTAGGTTGGGGCGCAGTCTGGAACTCCCTGAAGGCTCAGAGATTATGGACTCAGGAGGAGAAACTCCTCCCAATAAATATTCTGGAGTTGAGAGCAATATTCAATGCTCTTCTAGCTTGGCCTCAGTTAGCAACACTGAGGTTCATCAGATTTCAGTCGGACAACATCACGACTGTGGCTTACATCAACCATCAAGGGGGAACCAGGAGTTCCCTAGCGATGTTGGAAGTCTCAAAGATAATTCGCTGTGCAGAGTCTCACTCTTGCCACCTGTCAGCGATCTACATCCCAGGCGTGGAGAACTGGGAGGCGGATTTTCTAAGTCGCCAGACTTTTCATCCGGGGGAGTGGGAACTTCATCCGGAGGTCTTCGCTCAACTGATTCATCGTTGGGGCAAACCAGATCTGGATCTCATGGCGTCTCGCCAGAACGCCAAGCTTCCTTGTTACGGATCCAGGTCCAGGGACCCAGGAGCGGCGCTGATAGATGCTCTGACAGCCCCTTGGGTCTTCAACATGGCTTATGTGTTTCCACCATTTCCGATGCTACCTCGACTGATTGCCAAGATCAAACAGGAGAGAGCATCAGTGATTCTGATAGCGCCTGCGTGGCCACGCAGGACCTGGTATGCAGACCTAGTGGACATGTCGTCCTGTCCACCATGGTCTCTACCTCTGAGGCAGGACCTTCTAATACAAGGTCCTTTCAAACATCCAAATCTAATTTCTCTGAGGCTGACTGCATGGAGATTGAACGCTTGATTCTATCAAAGCGTGGCTTCTCGGAGTCAGTTATTGATACCTTAATACAGGCACGGAAGCCTGTTACCAGAAAAATTTACCATAAGATATGGCGTAAATATTTATATTGGTGCGAATCCAAGGGTTACTCATGGAGTAGGGTTAGGATTCCTAGGATATTGTCCTTTCTACAAGAGGGTTTAGAAAAGGGCTTATCTGCTAGTTCGTTAAAGGGACAGATTTCTGCTCTGTCTATTCTCTTACACAAACGTCTGGCAGAAGTTCCAGACGTCCAGGCTTTTTGTCAGGCTTTGGCTAGGATTAAGCCTGTGTTTAAGACTGTTGCTCCTCCGTGGAGCTTAAACTTGGTTCTTAAAGTTCTTCAAGGGGTTCCGTTTGAACCCCTTCATTCCATTGATATTAAGCTTTTATCTTGGAAAGTTCTGTTTTTGATGGCTATTTCCTCGGCTCGAAGAGTCTCTGAGTTATCGGCCTTACATTGTGATTCTCCTTATCTGATTTTCCATTCAGACAAGGTAGTTCTGCGTACTAAACCTGGGTTTTCACCTAAGGTAGTTTCTAACAGGAATATCAATCAGGAGATTGTTGTTCCATCATTATGTCCTAATCCTTCTTCAAAGAAGGAACAACTTTTGCATAATCTGGACGTAGTCCGTGCCCTGAAGTTCTATTTACAGGCAACTAAAGATTTTCGTCAAACTTCTTCCCTGTTTGTCGTGTACTCTGGTCAGAGGAGAGGTCAAAAAGCTTCAGCAACCTCTCTCTCCTTTTGGCTTCGTAGCATAATACGTTTAGCCTATGAGACTGCTGGACAGCAGCCCCCTGAAAGAATTACAGCTCATTCCACTAGAGCTGTGGCTTCCACCTGGGCCTTTAAGAATGAGGCCTCTGTTGAACAGATTTGCAAGGCTGCAACTTGGTCTTCGCTTCACACTTTTTCAAAATTTTACAAATTTGACACTTTTGCTTCTTCGGAGGCTGTTTTTGGGAGAAAGGTTCTACAGGCAGTGGTTCCTTCCATTTAAGTTCCTGCCTTGTCCCTCCCATCATCCGTGTACTTTGGCTTTGGTATCCCATAAGTAATGGATGACCCGTGGACTGAATACACTTAACAAGAGAAAAACATAATTTATGCTTACCTGATAAATTCCTTTCTTCTGTAGTGTGATCAGTCCACGGGTCATCATTACTTCTGGGATATTAACTGCTCCCCTACAGGAAGTGCAAGAGGATTCACCCAGCAGAGCTGCATATAGCTCCTCCCCTCTACGTCACTCCCAGTCATTCGACCAAGGACCAACGAGAAAGGAAAAGCCAAGGGTGAAGTGGTGACTGGAGTATAAATTAAAAAATATTTACCTGCCTTAAAAACAGGGCGGGCCGTGGACTGATCACACTACAGAAGAAAGGAATTTATCAGGTAAGCATAAATTATGTTTTCTTCTGTTAAGTGTGATCAGTCCACGGGTCATCATTACTTCTGGGATACCAATACCAAAGCAAAAGTACACGGATGACGGGAGGGATAGGCAGACTCTTTATACAGAAGGAACCACTGCCTGAAGAACCTTTCTCCCAAAAATAGCCTCCGATGAAGCAAAGGTGTCAAATTTGTAAAATTTGGAAAAAGTATGAAGCGAAGACCAAGTTGCAGCCTTGCAAATCTGTTCAACAGAGGCCTCATTCTTGAAGGCCCAAGTGGAAGCCACAGCTCTAGTAGAATGAGCTGTAATTCTTTCAGGGGGCTGCTGTCCAGCAGTCTCATAAGCTAAACGAATTATGCTACGAAGCCAAAAAGAAAGAGAGGTAGCGGAAGCTTTTTGAACTCTCCTCTGCCCAGAGTAAATGACAAACAGAGAAGACGTTTGTCGGAATTCCTTAGTTGCCTGCAAGTAAAATTTTAGAGCCCGGACTACATCCAGGTTGTGCAGTAGACGTTCCTTCTTTGAAGAAGGATTTGGGCATAAAGAAGGAACAACAATCTCTTGATTGATATTCCTGTTAGTAACTACCTTAGGTAAGAACCCAGGTTTAGTACGCAGGACTACCTTATCCGAATGAAAAATCAAATAAGGAGAATCACAATGTAAGGCTGATAATTCAGAGACTCTTCGAGCCGAGGAAATAGCCATTAAAAATAGAACTTTCCAAGATAACAACTTTATATCAATGGAATGAAGGGGTTCAAACGGAACGCCCTGTAAAACATTAAGAACAAGGTTTAAACTCCATGGTGGAGCAACAGTTTTAAACACAGGCTTAATCCTGGCCAAAGCCTGACAAAAAGCCTGGACGTCAGGAACTTCTGACAGACGTTTGTGTAACAGAATGGACAGAGCTGAGATCTGTCCCTTTAATGAACTAGCAGATAAACCTTCTTGTAGAAAAGACAATATCCTAGGAATCCTAACCTTACTCCAAGAGTAACCTTTGGATTCACACCAATGTAGGTATTTACGCCATATCTTATGGTAAATCTTTCTGGTAACAGGTTTCCTAGTCTGTATTAAGGTACTAATAACTGACTCAGAAAACCCACGTCTTGATAAAATTAAGCGTTCAATTTCCAAGCAGTCAGCTTCAGAGAAGTTAGATTTTGATGTTTGAAGGGACCCTGTATCAGAAGGTCCTGTTTCAGAGGTAGAGACCAAGGCGGACAGGATGACATGTCCACCAGGTCTGCATACCAAGTCCTGCGTGGCCACGCAGGTGCTATTAGAATCACTGATGCTCTCTCTTGTTTGATTCTGGCTATCAATCGAGGAAGCAACGGGAAGGGTGGAAACACGTAAGCCATCCTGAAGTCCCAAGGTGCTGTCAGAGCATCTATCAGGACTGCTCCTGGATCCCTGGATCTGGACCCGTAACGAGGAAGCTTGGCGTTCTGTCGAGACGCCATGAGATCTATCTCTGGTTTGCCCCAACGTCGAAGTATTTGGGCAAAGACCTCCGGATGAAGTTCCCACTCCCCCGGATGAAAAGTCTGACGACTTAAGAAATCCGCCTCCCAGTTCTCCACTCCCGGGATGTGGATTGCTGACAGGTGGCAAGAGTGAGACTCTGCCCAGCGAATTATCTTTGATACTTCCATCATAGCTAGGGAGCTTCTTGTCCCTCCCTGATGGTTGATGTAAGCTACAGTCGTGATGTTGTCCGACTGAAACCTGATGAACCCCCGAGTTGTCAACTGGGGCCAAGCCAGGAGGGCATTGAGAACTGCTCTCAATTCCAGAATGTTTATTGGCAGGAGACTCTCCTCCTGACTCCATAGTCCCTGAGCCTTCAGGGAATTCCAGACGGCACCCCAACCTAGAAGGCTGGCGTCTGTTGTTACAATTGTCCAGTCTGGTCTGCTGAATGGCATCCCCCTGGACAGGTGTGGCCGAGAAAGCCACCATAGAAGAGAATTTCTGGTCTCTTGATCCAGATTCAGAGAAGGGGATAAGTCTGAGTAATCCCCATTCCACTGACCTAGCATGCACAGTTGCAGTGGTCTGAGGTGTAAGCGTGCAAAGGGTACTATGTCCATTGCCGCTACCATTAAGCCGATTACCTCCATACATTGAGCCACTGACGGGTGTTGAATGGAATGAAGAGTGCGGCAAGCACTTTGAAGTCTTGATAGCCTGTCCTCTGTCAGGTAAATCTTCATTTCTACAGAATCTATAAGAGTCCCCAGGAAGGGAACTCTTGTGAGTGGAACGAGTGAACTTTTCTTTTCGTTCACCTTCCATCCATGTGACCTTAGAAATGCCAGCACTAACTCTGTATGAGATTTGGCAGTTTGAAAGCTTGAAGCTTGTATCAGAATGTCGTCTAGGTATGGAGCTACCGAGATTCCCCGCGGTCTTAGTACCGCCAGAAGAGCACCCAGAACCTTTGTGAAGATTCTTGGCGCTGTAGCCAATCCGAATGGAAGAGCCACAAACTGGTAATGCCTGTCTAGGAAGGCAAACCTTAGGTACCGGTAATGATCTTTGTGAATCGGTATGTGCAGGTAAGCATCTTTTAAATCTACAGTGGTCACGTACTGACCCTCTTGGATCATAGGTAAAATTGTCCGAATAGTCTCCATCTTGAACGATGGAACTCTTAGGAATTTGTTTAGGATCTTTAAGTCCAGGATTGGTCTGAAAGTTCCCTCTTTTTTGGGAACCACAAACAGATTTGAGTAAAACCCCTGTCCCTGTTCCGATCGTGGAACTGGATGGATTACTCCCATTAACAAGAGCTCTTGTACGCAGCGTAGAAAAGCCTCTTTCTTTGTCTGAATTGTTGACAATCTTGACAGATGAAATCTCTCTCTTGGAGGAGAGTATTTGAAGTCCAGAAGGTATCCCTGAGATATTATCTCTAGCGCCCAGGGATCCTGAACATCTCTTGCCCAAGCCTGGGCGAAGAGAGAAAGTCTGCCCCCCACTAGATCCGATCCCGGATCGGGGGCCCTCAATTCATGCTGTTTTGGGGGCAGCAGCAGGTTTCCTAGTCTGCTTGCCCTTGTTCCAGGACTGGTTAGGTTTCCAGCCTTGTCTGTAGCGAGCAACAGCTCCTTCCTGTTTTGGTGCAGAGGAAGTTGATGCTGCTCCTGCTTTGAAATTACGAAAGGAACGAAAACTAGACTGTCTAGTCTTGGCTTTGTCCTGAGGCAGGGCATGGCCTTTACCTCCTGTAATGTCAGCGATAATCTCTTTCAACCCGGGCCCGAATAAGGTCTGCCCTTTGAAAGGTATATTAAGCAATTTAGACTTAGAAGTAACATCAGCTGACCAGGATTTTAGCCACAGCGCCCTGCGTGCCTGAATGGCGAATCCTGAATTCTTCGCCGTAAGTTTAGTAAGATGTACTACGGCCTCCGAAATGAATGAATTAGCTAGTTTAAGGACTCTAAGCCTGTCCGTAATGTCGTCCAGAGTAGCTGAACCAATGTTCTCTTCCAGAGACTCAATCCAGAATGCCGCTGCAGCCGTGATCGGCGCAATGCATGCAAGGGGTTGCAATATAAAACCTTGTTGAACAAACATTTTCTTAAGGTAACCCTCTAACTTTTTATCCATTGGATCTGAAAAAGCACAGCTATCCTCCACCGGGATAGTGGTACGCTTAGCTAAAGTAGAAACTGCTCCCTCCACCTTAGGGACCGTTTGCCATAAGTCCCTTGTGGTGGCGTCTATTGGAAACATTTTTCTAAATATCGGAGGGGGTGAGAACGGCACACCGGGTCTATCCCACTCCTTAGTAACAATTTCAGTAAGTCTCTTAGGTATAGGAAAAACCTCAGTACTCGTCGGTACCGCAAAATATTTATCCAACCTACACATTTTCTCTGGTATTGCAACTGTGTTACAATCATTCAGAGCCGCTAACACCTCCCCTAGTAATACACGGAGGTTTTCCAGTTTAAATTTAAAATTTGAAATATCTGAATCCAGTCTGTTTGGATCAGAACCGTCACCCACAGAATGAAGTTCTCCGTCCTCATGTTCTGCCACCTGTGACGCAGTGTCTGACATGGCCCTAATATTATCAGCGCACTCTGTTCTCACCCCAGAGTGATCACGCTTACCTTTTAGTTCTGGTAATTTAGCCAAAACTTCAGTCATAACAGTAGCCATATCCTGTAATGTGATTTGTAATGGCCGCCCAGCTGTACTCGGTGCTACAATATCACGCACCTCCCTCTGAGCGGGAGATGTAGGTACTGACACGTGAGGCGAGTTAGTCGGCATAACTCTCCCCTCGTTGTTTGGTGAAATTTGTTCAATTTGTACAGATTGATTTTTATTTAAAGTAGCATCAATACAGTTAGTACATAAATTTCTATTGGGCTCCACTTTGGCATTGCAACAAATGACACAGGTATCATCTTCTGAATCAGACATGTTTAACACACTAGCAAATAAACTTGCAACTTGGAAATACAATTCAAATAGAATAATATTAAAACGTACTGTGCCTTTAAGAAGCACAGAAGATCTATGACAGTTAAAAATTAATAAATTGAAACAGTTATAGCCTCAATCCTTGTAAACAACACAACTTTAGCAAAGGTTTAATCCCATTAGCAAAGATAACAATTTCTGAAAGCAGGAAACAAATTACAGAATAAAAGTTTTTATTTCAGTCAAACTATAATTCTCACAGCTCTGCTGAGAGAAATTACCTCCCTCAAAATAAGTTTTGAAGACCCCTGAGCTCTGTAGAGATGAACCAGATCATGCAGGGAATACAATGAGTTGCTGACTGAAATATTTGATGCATAGTAAAAGCGCCCCTCCCCCACACACACAGCAGTGAGGGAGAACAGAAACTGACAGAAAAAACAGATTTAAGCAACTGCCAAGTGGAAAAATGGTGCCCAAACATTTATTCACTCAGTACCTCAGCAAATGAAAACGATTTTACATTCCAGCAAAAACGTTAAACATAATCTCTAGTTATTAAACAGCTTTATGTCTTTCTTACAGTGTAATTCTAGTGAAGTACCATTCTCCCAGAATACTGAAGTGTAAAGTATACATACATGACATTATATCGGTATGGCAGGATTTTCTCATCAATTCCATTGTCAGAAAATAAAAACTGCTACATACCTCTATGCAGATTCATCTGCCCGCTGTCCCCTGATCTGAAGTTTACCTCACTCCTCAGATGGCCGAGAACAGCAATATGATCTTAACTACTCCGGCTAAAATCATAGCAAAACTCTGGTAGATTCTTCCTCAAACTCTGCCAGAGAGGTAATAACACACTCCGGTGCTATTTTAAAATAACAAACTTTTGATTGAAGATATAAAACTAAGTATAATCACCATAGTCCTCTCACACGACCTATCTAGTTGCTGGGTGCAAGAGAATGACTGGGAGTGACGTAGAGGGGAGGAGCTATATGCAGCTCTGCTGGGTGAATCCTCTTGCACTTCCTGTAGGGGAGCAGTTAATATCCCAGAAGTAATGATGACCCGTGGACTGATCACACTTAACAGAAGAAACATAATTTATGCTTACCTGATAAATTTATTTCTCTTGTAGTGTATTCAGTCCACGGCCCGCCCTGTCTTTTAAGGCAGATCTAAATTTTAATTAAAACTCCAGTCACCACTGCACCCTATGGTTTCTCCTTTCTTGTCTTGTTTCGGTCGAAAGACTGGATATGACATGTGAGGGGAGGAGCTATATAGCAGCTCTGCTTGGGTGATCCTCTTGCAACTTCCTGTTGGGAAGGGAATATATCCCATAAGTAATGGATGACCCGTGGACTGAATACACTACAAGAGAAATAAATTTATCAGGTAAGCATAAATTATGTTTTTTGCCATGCCAATATTATGTGTTTGAAGGTAAGCATTCTAGTAACTATAGTTGGTAATTTGGATTTATGACAGTGCAATACAGCTTTTAAGTTATACGGGGCAATCATCTTATTTTCACATAGAGTGTAACGTCATCTTGTTCAGTTATCCAATCTAAGGCGAATTTTAGCAATGTTATAAAATTTCACATTTGGGAAGGCCAATCCAGCAAACTCTTTAGTTCTCATCAGTTTACTTATGGCAATTTGAGGTCTTTTCCCACCCTAAGTAAATTTTGTACATACTTGGTTAAATTTATTTATATCAGATTTATTTAAAAAGAGAGGAATATTTTGAAGAAGATACAATAGTTTGGGAAATAAAATTGTTTTAACCAGCATTGTCCGTGCTGTAATAAAAATTGAAAGATTTATCCAATCTGTAGTTTTCTTTTTACATTCTATAAAGAATTGAGCGAAATTCTGTTCATGCCATTCTTGTGGATCTCGGGTTAAAATTACTCCTAAGTATTTTATTTGTTGTACTTCGACTAAACTACTTTATAAACACCAGTTTAAAGGTTTATTTAACCATAGAAATTCAGATTTTTCAATATTGATCTTATAACCAGATATAGAGCTGAATTGTTGAGTGGCCTTGATCAATAGTGGCAGGGTTACTTCTAAATTACTTAGATATAATATTAGATTGTCTGCATATAGGGAGAGAATGAACTGTTGTCCGCCTATTTTAATACTTTGTAATTGTTGTCTAAGTAGTAGTGCTAGGGGTTCCATGGAGATGTTAAAAAGGAGGAGGGAGAGAGGGCAGCCCTGTCTAGTACCTCTATGTAGATTGAATCGTTCGGAAACTGTGCCGTTAATTATAATAGCTGATGTTGGTTTACTGTAAATTAATGTAATACGATTATAAATATTGCCTGTTAAACCAAATCCCTTAAGTTTATAGAATAAGTGATCCCAGTTGGAAAATGTACATTTAACTACGCTAAAAATGCATAAAGATCCAACAGTACAGCATGTAGTGAAGTGAAAACAAGCTTTACAGAGTCAATATAAGAGGCATTATGAGTGCAAATAACTAAAGCAATATTTGTGCACACAAGCAATAGTTATTAAGGGGCAATTGTGGGACTAAATATTTTTTAATTACATTATAAAAAAACTTTATTTCAGAAATATCTATTTGCTAGATTCTTTTTAAACATACATCACTTTTTTATATTAAATGATAACCTGATGTGAAATTTTTCATTCCAAATAAAGAGTATGTGGTCTAAATGCAACATTCTACAAAAATAAAACATAATTCTTTGTGCACTCAAGTAATAGTTATAAAGAGTTGTTTTAAAACTCAAATAATGAAATTACTAAAATTGTTTGTGAAAAGCTCTAAATACATTACAAAAATAGGTAAAACATTTATATCATCATTTATTTCTATTTATTTCAGTAATTTACATTACTCCCATTGTATTTCTTATCAACAGGTGAATTTACAAACTGCAATAATCCTGATCATAGTCAAAGTGCTGATACTTCTTTCAATCTTCTTCAAAATCAAGGAAGCAATGTAAAAAATGTATGTTCTGAATGTGGAAAATGTTTTACATTGAAATCATCTCTTAGTAATCATGTGAAAATTCATGCAGAACAGAAAGTATTTTCATGTTCTCATTGTGGAAAATGTTTTACTCGGAAATCATGGCTTATTGCGCATCAGAAAAATCATACAGCAGAGAAAGCAGTTTCATGTTCTGAATGTGGGAAATGTTTTACTTGGAAATCAGATCTTATTAGACATCAGAAAATTCATACAGGGGAGAAAGAATTTTCATGTTCAGACTGTGGGAATTGTTTTACTTACAAGTCATCTCTTATTACTCATCAGAAAATTCATACAGGGGAGAAAGCGTTTTCATGTTCTGACTGTGGGAAATGTTTTACTCAGAAATCATCTTTTATGGCTCATCAGAAAATTCATACAGGAGAAAAAGAATTTTCATGTTCTGAATGTAGGAAATCTTTTACCCTGAAAGTACATCTTGTCACTCATCAGAAAATTCATACAGGAGAGAAAGCATTTTCATGTTCTGAATGTGGGAAATGTTTTATTCAGAAAACAAATCTTATTATGCATCAAAAAACTCACACTGGAGAGAAAGCATTTACATGTTTTGACTGTGGGAAATGTTTTACTCAGAAATCATCTCTTACCAGGCATAAGAAAATTCATACAGGAGAGAAGGCATTCTCATGTTCTGACTGTGGCAAATGTTTTACTCAGAAACCAAATCTTATTATGCATAAGAAAATTCATACAGGAGAGAGAGCATTTTCATGTTCTGACTGTGGAAAATCTTTTAATCTGAAATCATATCTTATTAGACATCAGAAAATTCACACAGGAGAAAAATAGTTTTCATGTTCTGACTGTGGGAAATCTTTTACCCTGAAAGGACATCTTGTTACTCATCAGAAAATTCATATTAAAGGGAATCTGTGAAATCAAATGCTTAACCACTTAAGTGCACAAGGCGACACAAACACTGTAGACACTGCACGGATGATGACTACATGTCATCCTTTATGGGGGAAGGGCTGACTTTTGGAGATGCTTGGGTACCCTTCTGCACCTGAAGCAGTTATAAGGTGCCCCTAGAGGAAAAGGTTTCTCTATATACATTTGAATAGTGAAGTTAGAACATAGCATAAACAATGTGTTTTTTCAAGTAGAGGTTCAAGGAAAGGTGCCCCTATGTGCAGGTCGTTATAAATAAGGGTTTTTGGGAAATTTTAGATATGTTGATTAGGCATGTGCATTCATTTCTTTCATGTAATTAGCAAGAGTCCATGAGCTAGTGACGTATGGGATATACATTCCTACCAGGAGGGGCAAAGTTTCCCAAACCTTAAAATGCCTATAAATACACCCCTCACCACACCCACAATTCAGTTTTACAAACTTTGCCTCCCATGGAGGTGGTGAAGTAAGTTTGTGCTAGATTCTACGTTGATATGCGCTTCGCAGCAGGCTGCAGCCCGGTTTTCCTCTCAGAGTGCAGTGAATGTCAGAGGGATGTGAAGAGAGTATTGCCTATTTGAAGTCAATGGTCTCCTTCTACGGGATCTATTTCATAGGTTCTCTGTTATCGGTCGTAGAGATTTCTTCTCCTACCTCCCTTTTCAGATCGACGATATACTCTTATATACCATTACCTCTACTGATTCTCGTTTCAGTACTGGTTTGGCTATCTACTATATGTAGATGAGTGTCCTGGGGTAAGTAAATCTTATTTTTGTGACACTCTAAGCTATGGTTGGGCACTTTATATGTAAAGTTCTAAATATATGTGTTTAAACTTATATTTGCCATGATTCAGGATAATCAGTATTCCTCCATTCAGACTGTCAGTTTCATTATTTTGGGATAATGCATATAAATATATATTTTTTCTTACCTTGAAAAATTTTCAATTTACTATTTTTTCCTGCAGGCTGTTAGGCTCGCAGGGGCAGAAAATGCTTCTTTTTATTGCGTCATTTTTGGCGCAAAATGTTGTAATTTCCGGCGCCGTAGTTGACGCCGGAAGTTGTATTCAGTTAACGTCATTTTTTTTATGCATGTGTATTCAGACGATTTTTTTGCGCCAAAAAATGTGGAAAAAATATGAGCATTGTACTTAGCGCCAATAATGTGGGCGTCATTCTTGGCGCCAAAAATGTGGGCGTCTTTTTTGTTCCACTTTTTTCTCACATTATTTAAGTATAATTTTTTCATTGCTTCTGGTTCTAGAAGCTTGTTATTTTGCATTTTTCCCTTTCCTGAAACTGTCATTTAAGGAATTTGATAATTTTTGCTTTATACATATTGCAAGATTTCTCGTACACTGTTCCTGTTTCAAAACATACTGAGGGATTCCTGTTGACTGAGTTCAGTCCTACCGAAGCTAAGTTCATTTATTTTAAATGTTATGAATGTTTATCTTTAGCTATGGTTTGTTATAAGTTATCTTGATAAACTTTTACATGCAGAATCCATTAGTATTTATGCTTTATGTATTGCTATTCTTTTTACATCTTATATACAAGATATACTTAGAAAATTTATAAGAATATTTTTCTGATTCTATTTTAAAGGCTTTGTCTGACATCACGCCTTCTAATAAAATTTTTAGGTCTTTTTCAAACTTCTTTTTTAATTGATGAAGTTTCAAATGACCAACAACATACTGAATTATCCTTCTCTGATGATGTTTTTTCTCATTCAGAATTTTCTTCATCAGATATTGACACTAACAAATCTACTTTTTTATTTTTTATTAGAGTACATTTGTTCTTTGTTGAAAAGGTGATGATTATTTTGGATATTGAGGTAACTAGTTCTTTTTTAAGACTAGCTAACATTTTATTTCTGCTTATTTTATCTGTGTTTTCAGAGGGTTTTTTCCAGTTCCTCATACTAGGGAATGGAATAGGCAGAGAATTTTCTTTTATTCCTTCTTCAAAGGTTTTAAATTATATTCTTTGCCGGCAGTTAAATTCAATTTTGAGGGTTCTCCAATTTAATGGGGCTATCTCTACTCCTGCTAAATATGCTATTGTTTCTATAGCAAAATAGTATTTATTTTCCTTTTAGATGGTTGTATCTTATTTAAGGAAAATTATTTCTTTTCAGGTTCTTTTCTTAGACCTGTGATTTATTTGGATGATGTTGCAATTGCTTCATTTTTCTGTTTACTTTAAGATCAAGTATCAGATTATGATTTATTTAGCATTGTTAAAGGGACAAAATCTACTGCTCATTTGAGGTTCAGACTAGGTGCTGTTGCATTTGTCTTGTTGTCTTGCATTTGTTATGCAAGTCCAGAGTGTTGACTGGTCCTTTAACTGGATTAACATGCTGATAATTTCATTTGTGTCTTCATTTTATTGAATATTTTCGCAAATGAGGTTTAATCTATGTCTTTAGCTGTTTTAGCTAGAAGAATTTGGTGATTTCTAAAAAAATCCATATTTCTTTTTTTCCAAGATAATCAATTATTTGGTTCATAATTGGATTCAATTCTTAACTGTTACTCTATGCTTCAAGATTGAGTTCTAAGACTAAAACTTTAAGCTTATATTAGTTTGGTTGTTCTTACTAAGGAACAAAACCCTAAATTTGCGTGTATGTGCCGTATTCCAGCTTGGCTGGTAAAGGGGCAGGTTAAGATTTTTTTGAAATTTGTTTGGTTCTATTCGGTCCAAATTTCTTAGATTTTGGATACAAAATAAAATTCAGAGTAAAACAGTCTGTGAGAAGTCTTTTTTTCTCTATTATATTCCAGCTATTCCAGTAAGGCTAACACTTTCCTTAAGTGTGTTTCAGTCCTATATATTTTGGGTAATGTTGAAGCGCGGCTGATCATCCGTTGGGGCTCAAGCGCTGCTCAGATCTGGAATCTTCTGGGGTATTTATTCCAGTTCCATTTTTAGGAACTGGGTTTTGGGGTTTTATTCAAAACTATTCATTGTTCCAAAGATAGAAAATCTTTTTTATATAAATGTACCATCTTTTAGATTGGTATTTATACAGTCTATTCTGCCTCTTTTTGGGTCCGTGATAGCATTATTTGTTTTCATTAGATACAATAGATGCATATCTTCATTTTCTGTTTTCATTCACATTATTTTTATTTTCTGAGACTGCGGAATCTCATATGATTCAACCTTGTTTTTTCAAGACATGGTTAGAGGATCTTTTTTCCTCACACAAGGGTCACCTTTTTTAGGTTTCCAGTGAGTTTGTGTCACTGTCTTTGTCTCTAACAGACAAGTGACAATTTTATTGGGTTCCGTCTGTCGGTACCTTCAGTCTCTATTATTTCCTTCAGTTGCTATATATGCATGGAAGTTTTAGGTCTTATGGCT